>NC_069720.1:1445534-1683034 GCF_027358585.1 Pangasianodon hypophthalmus
CTGCAAAGAAGGCCACCAGCAACTGAGAATAAATTATTACCAAGACTAAGAGAAGAAAAGAGGGTGAAAAGTTAGAGAAGAAAAATGATTTTTAGTTGAATTAAGGTCTAATTTATTCATGTGATGAAGTGTTCCCCAGACGCTCCAATGAGTCGAGTGTGTCTCTTGGGAGAAGCCTTGGAGTGAGTGTGTATGTGTGTGTGTGTGTGTGCGTGGTATGTTTGGTTATATTCAGATTTACTTAGTTCTAATTAAGAGTAGAGGCACTATTAAAGCAACTATTCTTAATATTTGTTTTGCTGGCATCCTCCTGGCTCCCGAGCGACATGTTGGTTTAGTTTCTAATGCTGGGAACTGAAATAATAATAATTATAATAATTTCAAAAAAAAAAAAAACTGCGCCTGCACCAAAGCCTGAGATACACTTTAAATTTCTTATTAGTACAAATATGGCAGTAAAATGTATTTTAGAAAAATTACTAAATAAACATCATATATGGGACACTTTATATCTGACATGCAGTTTATTAGAGGATAACAATGTGTACAACATGATACATGAAATTATTAATCTTATTTAGCTAAAGTTACAGGTGTATTTTTATAAAATAGTTGTTGTTGTTATGGTCACTTTATTTCTGGCATGTTAGCCTAATATTAAATTAGTCACAGAGAAAATTATCATATAAATAGAGACTCTTTCTTGTATATCAGTAGTGATATAAGACTATTAAGGATGGCAGGAGAAAAGGGGGCATTTTCTAATTTGCATATTCATGTATATTTATATATCATCGCATATTAATCAAGGTAAAGGTGTACAGATAATCCGCAGATGTTTTTCATGTAGTTTCTTAAAATGACAATGTGGAACGCAAAAACTTTTAGCAATGCAGGGTAAGCTATTAGCTATTATTACTAATTAATGATAAATATTTATAAAACTGGTGTTGTTGTTTTTAAGGTAATGTCATTTTTGACATGTTTTCCTGCTGTTATTAATCACAATTAATCACAGGGAAAATGTTGAATTATATAAATATTTAAGCTCTTTCATGTTATAGATAGTGATGTCCTAATTTGCATATTCATGCATATTCATAGACTCTCACATTTTACTTAATAAGGTAATGGTGTAGAGAAAATTCTCAGATGTCTTTAAGTAATTTCTTGTGTGTTAAAAATAAATTGAACAATGTATTATATTAAACAGTTTTTTTTTACAATAGTCTAAATTGCACATTTAAGTATTTATTCTACAAATCATTCATTTTAATCAAACGAAATCTCTTGTTCAGATTGCGTATCAGCAGGAGAAGAAAAATTCGCACTGAAAAAGTGGGGGAAAATAAGGGGGACTTATTTTGGTTAGCGGGTGAGTTGAATTTTGCGGAATGAATGCTGTCGTCTGTGCTGAAGAATAAAAAGGTAATGTTCCTGGCGTCGGGTCGCTGGCGTGTGTTTTACGGTCTGAGAGTTTGGCTTGGAGCGGCGCGAGGACCACACTTAAGCCCGAGGTGTAGTGCCACCCACTCTTTGTCACACTGGAGCCCGTTCAGAATAAACTGGAAACATGGCCACGTCAGTCCTCCCAGGTTTGAGTGTGTGCCTTGTATGTGTGTGTGTGTGTGTGTGTGTGTGTGTGTGTGGAGAAGATGGAGTGTGTATGAAAATGAGAATATAGATGCAGTGAGAGAAAAGGACACTGATATATGCCTGAAGCTGTCCATGCACAGCTTGTGGGCTCTTGCTAAAGCCATGAATAAGGCACTTGTGCATGAACATGTACAAACACAGATGTCCACATGCATGCACTTACACTCTCTCTCTCCCTCTCTCTCTCTCACACACACACACACACACACACACACACACACACATGCATACACACGTTGAGGCCTCCCATACCATCTTGCTCTGTCTTTGTCATCTCCTCCAGCTTCTTCTGCTTCAGTGTGTCCACCACGTCGGCCAGGCTCCCTTTGCGGCGCTCCGGCGTTCCGAAGGCAGAGGCTCCCAGCAGGTCACCTCGCTCCCGTGCCCCCTCCTCCGGCTTGTGCGGAGAGGTAGAGTTATTCCGGAAGGAGTAGAGGGAACATACTTTATTGCTGTCTGACTCCTAAAGGAGAAAAACAAAGAGCAAGAGAGGGGAGAGGAGATTGTTTAGGCCTCAAATCTTTTTCTGAGTGTTTTCCCAGATGCCACAGGGGAAGAGGAAAGGCAACGATTTGTGGATTATCGAAGTGTCACAGTGTCATACGATAATCAGAAAATCATTAGATCTTACATTTAACGATAACACGAACGCATTTTTCTTTCTTTCTTCTCTGTGCCACTGCAATTCCATGCTAACGTGTTGTTCGAGTCAGAGCTGGAACGCCGAGCAATTTGTCGGTCCCTCCAGTGGCTGGCTGCTTTTACGCTGAACCCTGCGGGCGCTCGTAAATCTGAGCCCTGTCTGGAGCTGCTGTTGTTTTGCGATCCCACCTGCGCGTGGTTTAGTGGTTAACTGGGCTCTTGTCTGAGCTCCGAACACTCACAAAACACTCTCTATATTTAAAGTAGAGAAGGAATCCTTGTGTCAGTCTAAAATCACACAAATCACGTGACGAGAGATAAAAAAGTTAGTGCGCCCTAATAAAACTAAAGCAGCTCGTTTCAGCTCCTCCCAGAATGGCATTGTGAAACGCTGGCAGATCGTGATTGATGAGGGGCAGAGGAACTCGGAGGAAGGAATTCTGGGATGGGTCCAAGAAGAGCACGGGATTGCTCCATCGTACTGTATACAGAGCTGCTTAATCCCTGAAAATATGCAGGAATGTGAAGAGCCGAGAGCTGAGAGTGGAGAGAGGTTAGCAGATGTGCATGCGGAGCAGCCGGTCTCTGTGCAGCGTGGTGCCCCGGGCACAGACGGACAACAGGGCACGAGGGCACGAGGGCAAGAGGGCGGGGTGATTATGCAGCAGATAATTCAGAGCAATCGGCTGGCACAGGGTTTTACACACAGGTCATCACCAGAGACTACATGCACACTCCTTTCTCTTCCAGTTTTTATCTCCTGTTCACACTCTGCCGTGATCCAAACCGTCTCCACCCTGCTCTTTATTTTTCTTTTACAACACAACACCTGCTCCTGTCACAAAACTCTCACTACAACAACTCTCCTAAACTACCCTCCAGCTTGTCGTTAAAAAAAATTTAATCCATGATTTACAAATGAAAAACACTCTCATAGATCAAATGTGCACAATTCATTTTCCCTCTTTATACGAAGAGAGAATCGGCTTGAGCCTGAGAAGATAGAGGAGAAATTCTTTACATCTTTATAATGCTTTTCCTAATTACACCAATCACACAAAAGCTCTCGTTAATCCAATTACGCACGCTGTAATATCGAGCACCTGAGCAACACACTGCATTTACATAAGAGACAGAGAGAGAGACAGAGAGAGAGAGAGGAGCAGGAGGAGGAGGAGAAGGAGGAGAGACCACCCAGAAATAAGCCACTGTGTGTGGTGTGATGAAGCAGAGTTACTGTTAGCACCCTGAAGTTGATTATTTTCCTATAACAGCACATCATGAAGTGTTTTAACCCTCTTATATGACAGTAATTTGACACTGATTTTTTTGCCTCTCGTTTTTCTCTCTCTTGAAGTTAATAAGACAAAAACAAACCATACACACACAGCATGACAGCAAAGTGTAAACTCCTCTGTCCTGAAGATTCTGGAAAAGACTTAATGTTTCAGCTTGACTGTTACAAAGCGCTCACCCTGGAGACTCCTTCCATAAATTGTAAATTTAACAAAATCTTTAAAAATGCATTTATTATCAGTGGAGCGTCTGCCGTACAAATCCCCGTGATTGAGCTGTCACTACAGAAACAATAACATATTAGAACGAGCGCATTAATATAAACTAATTTCTCTACTGTCAGAGCTGCTGTTATAGAAAATTAATCAACACCTCCTGACCAATCACAATCCAGAATTCAACAGCGGTGTAGTATAACCGACTTTAACCACTGAATAATCAGACGTGTCATTCTTTAATAAATAAAAATGGCAATCATTGGCAAATACTTGTGGTGTAAGAGAAATAATACACTTGAAGACCTAATGTTACAGGAAAATAATTTGAAAATGTCGACACTCCGGTTCTGTTTAGTTCTGGGTCAGTTCTTTGGTTGTGTTCTGTTCCGGATTAAGAGGATTTTGGGTCAGCAGTAAGAGAGGAGGAGACAAATTTCCTTTTATAAGCAGTAAACAATGAGGGCCTGTCAGTGGCTCTTCAAGTGCCTGTGTCCAATAGAGAGAAGCCATAGAGACTGAGTCCACACACACACACACACACACACACACGCTCAAGGACTCCTGCTCCCAGTCTCTCTCATTGTCTCCCTATTTATAGATTCATAAAATCGCTCTGACATGAAATGTAATTCAATACTCTGCTCTCTGCGACTTTTTCACTCCGCAAGGGATCTCGAGCCACTTGCGGATGGCTTTAGACTTCAAAGCCAAACATTTGGCGAAAGTCTTCTTTCCAGAAGTCTCCAGAGGGACACCCTGTTACACTCGTGCTGTGTCCTTGGGACGAAAATCCGTCTCAGCTGGGACGCAGTGTTTAGCGGATGCGTGCGCATGTATATGTGACGGATGGAGTAGACAGTGCCGTGTGTGGCTAAAATTAACTGCTTTTATCAGCCATGACAGTGGAGTAGCACTAACCCTCACATTTGGGACAAAATGAGTTAAAAGTTTTTGACTCAATATTAAGGTCAAAAATTCTCAAATTTTTCACAAATCTATTTATATTTATATTTATATTACAGACATTATTTTCCGAGAGTGTCAAAGTGAATTAAACGTGTAGTAAGTGATTTTTTAAGTCACTTTTTTTGGTGATATTTTAAAATTCTGCTCTCTATAGCATCAGCAGGCTGTAAAAAAGAGAAAAGCACATGATACGGACCACCAACATCCAACCAATCAGGACAAGCTGGCTGTCAATCATGTCTCCTGTCAGATCAGATCTAGCATTCAGGACATTACGCTTTGTGGTTTCTTGGTAACCTTACAAGCTGTAGCTTATTAACTTCAAGAGAGAGAATAAAGAGAAGCTGGCGAGGGAACAACTGTTTACAGCTGCTATAACGTAAGTAAGAAGAGGAACTAACTCATTCCATATAATATTAAATATAACTAGAAACTGATAATAACTATCATGTGTTGATGATTAATTGAAAAAAATTGCAGTCGTTGGAAAAAAATTGCTTGGGGGATAAAACACTCCAGGATGTGCTGCTGTAGGAAAATAATCAATGTCATGGTAGTAACAGTAACTCCGCTTCATTATTTTACTCTAACAGCACCACACTGAGTGTCTTATTCCATAAATAACTGGGTCAGTGGAACAGAACCTCGGCCCTACAGAACACACCATGGAACCCAAACACAAACCCATATTTCATCCATCACTCATTTACTAAGAACATTACCAAGTCTTAGGACTGTAAATGGTCTGTGCTAGACCCACTTCCTGCCACTGGGTGTGTGTGTGTGTGTGTGTGTGTGTTTCTCACCATGCGCTGCTGGGCCGACACCAGGCTGTCCCAGTCGGATTCAGGTGGCACGCTGCTGCTGACGGGTGGCAGTTCCTCGCCGTGCATCTTGCCGTGCAGCAGGCTGTGAATCGGCAGCTGTGGTGCTGCCAGCGGCTCTGTGCCTTCATCCTTCTCCCAAACCAGGCGCTCCTGACCAGCTCCGTCCTCACCGACGTCTGCACCCGAGGCAAACGGAGAGGTGGCTTGTTTGGAAGACATGATTCTGCTGAGACACGGAAAGAAAACAGAGAGAGGAGAGGGAAGGTCAGACAGCATAGAACTTCCAATCTCAATTCATTCATTATTTTCATATTTTTACATCGCGACCTGAGACGCATGTTCTTGAGGTTTGCAAAGATCCTCTCAAAAGCCCTCGGACTGAATGACGCTTTCTTTTTAATCCTTTATTTAATGTAAGCAGCCCTGGAACTTCTTAGGGTGGGCCCAAAACTCCGATTAACACACTAAGAAGGTTACCATGCTATAAAACAGGCTCAGAGAGGAACAAAAGCTGGATTTCTTCCTTTCTTCCTTCATCCTTATTAATGAGTCAATAAACATCCAAAAAACATGACTCATATTACAAGAGACACCTTTAACATTGTTATTTGTTGCTTTTTCCTTGGTTGTAAGCATAAATCACAAGCATGGTGATGCAAAATTTACTTCACACAACCAGTTAATTAAGTAGTTTTAACAACTCATCATGCTAGACATAAAATTCCAACTGCGATGTTTTTTTTTCAAATTAACTTCATTTTCATCCTCGACAAATTACCAAAGCTTTTACTACTGCACTATTTCACTCTCACATGAATAATATTACTCAAATTAATGAGCAACAGAAAAGTCAGTGACGCTCCTCATGCACCAGGTACAAGAGAAAAGATTCGGTTTAAATTTTGCGAGCACTGCTTGTCTGTGAGCACTTCGAGCTCCCCGACAATTAATACACAGCCGCACACACGCTGTTCTGTACAATGGGGGAAATTAATACGGAGGGTGCTAATCTAATTAAGCTCTTGGTATAAATAACTGTATCATAAGGCTTTCCTACTGATCTGAAGTGCTGAGAAGCAGCCAGCACGTGTTTACTCCTAATCCCCTTCTCCCTGCGTCTGCTCTGTGCGGTTTATCTATGCTGGATATCCAGCAATTAAACAGCACCTCAGGACTCTACACACACCGCTAACTATTAGCCGGGGGAGGGCTACGCTGCGCTATGAAGTGAGCAAGACACGGAGAGTTGAAGTGAAGTAAAAAAACTACTGGTTCGAGTTGGCACCAGAACCAGAGGGCATGGGAATTAGAGGTCAAGGTTCCCTCCACTGTGCGCTAATGTCTTCTTTTTGCCCGCTGGGAGATGAAACCGAGGCAGGCTGGGTAATGAAGGCAGCCCAAGGTGCCTCCAGAACTCTAGCTCCCAGCTCTGCCAAGTTTTACAGCATGGAGTCCATCAGGGGGATGAAAACAAATCAGATGGACACGGCGAAGTTAATCTGTTCTTGCGTCTGTCCACCTACTCTCATCTACCCCATCTACCTCTATCTATTCCTCATCTACTCTCATCTACCCCATCTACCGCTATCTATTCCTCATCTACTCTCATCTACCCCATCTACCGCTATCTATTCCTCATCTACTCTCATCTACCCCATCTACCTCATCTACCTCTATCTATTCCCCATCTACTCTCATCTACCCCATCTACCTCTATCTATTCCCCATCTACTCTCATCTACCCCATCTACCTCTATCTATTCCCCACCTACTCTCATCTACCCCATCTACCTCTATCTATTCCTCATCTACTCTCATCTACCCCATCTACCTCTATCTATTCCTCATCTACTCTCATCTACCCCATCTACCGCTATCTATTCCTCATCTACTCTCATCTACCCCATCTACCTCATCTACCTCTATCTATTCCCCATCTACTCTCATCTACCCCATCTACCTCTATCTATTCCCCATCTACTCTCATCTACCCCATCTACCTCTATCTATTCCCCACCTACTCTCATCTACCCCATCTACCTCTATCTATTCCTCATCTACTCTCATCTACCTCTATCTATTCCTCATCTACTCTCATCTACCTCATCTACCTCTATCTATTCCTCATCTACTCTCATCTACCTCATCTACCTCTATCTATTCCCCATCTACCTCTATCTATTCCTCATCTACTCTCATCTACCCCATCTACCCCATCTACTCTCATCTACCTCATCTACCTCTATCTATTCCCCATCTACCCCATCTACCTCTATCTATTCCCCATCTACTCTCATCTACCCCATCTACCCCATCTACTCTCATCTACCTCATCTACCTCTATCTATTCCCCATCTACCCCATCTACCTCTATCTATTCCCCATCTACTCTCATCTACCCCATGTACCTCTGTTTACCCCATCTACTCTCATCTACCCCATCTACCTCTATCTATTCCCCATCTACTCTCATCTACCCCATCTACTCTCATCTACCCCATCTACCTCTGTTTACCCCATCTACTCTCATCTACCCCATCTACCTCTATCTATTCCCCATCTACTCTCATCTACCCCATCTACCTCTATCTATTCCCCATCTACTCTCATCTACCCCATCTACCTCTGTTTACCCCATCTACTCTCATCTACCCCATCTACCTCTATCTATTCCCCATCTACTCTCATCTACCTCATCTACCCCATCTACTCTCATCTACCCCATGTACCTCTGTTTACCCCATCTACTCTCATCTACCCCATCTACCTCTATCTATTCCCCACCTACTCTCATCTACCCCATCTACCTCTGTTTACCCCATCTACTATCATCTACCCCATCTACCTCTATCTATTCCCCATCTACTCTCATCTACCCCATCTACCTCTATCTATTCCCCATCTACTCTCATCTACCCCATCTACCTCTGTTTACCCCATCTACTCTCATCTACCCCATCTACCTCTATCTATTCCCCATCTACTCTCATCTACCTCATCTACCCCATCTACTCTCATCTACCCCGTCTACCTCTGTTTACCCCATCTACTCTCATCTACCCCATCTACCTCTATCTATTCCCCACCTACTCTCATCTACCCCATCTACCTCTGTTTACCCCATCTACTATCATCTACCCCATCTACCTCTATCTATTCCCCATCTAGTCTAGTCTACCCCCCCCCATCTACCACTGTTTACCCTGTCTACCGCCATCTACCACCCATCTACCTGATATCTACCCCCATCTACCACCATCTACCACCCATCTACCTGATATCTACCCCCATCTACCACATCTACTGCCTCCTCTCCTCCCATTTACTGGTGTCTACGTCTGGTCTATCCCCATCTATCATTGTTTACCCTCTTAACTGCCCTGTACCCCCATCTATCACCCATATACTCCCTTTTTCACCCATCTGCTTCCATATCCCCTTTGTCTACCCTGTGTTCCCCCAGATCTACCTCCCGTTTAACCCTGTCTACCCAATCTACCATTTTTCTACCATGTGTACCCCATTCATACCTTACATCTAATCCCATTTCCACCCCTAGTCTATGACCATCTACTACCCTCTACCCCTTTTCTGCATCCATCTATACCCATCTACCTCTGTATTTGCCTGTCTATGCCATCTACCTCCATCTACCCCTCGTCTACATCCAAATACACCCCATCTACCCTGTCTAATCCAATATACAGCCATCTCATGCCAAGTACGCTTTGTCTACACCCATCGATCCTACACCCATCTATTTCCATCTACACCTATCTATGCCTGTCTACAGGCCTGTGCTCTCCTACACCCAGCTTTTGACCCCTTCTGGAAAAAGAACAACTACTTCATTTGAAAATGTGCTATACACGCACATACACACACACACACACACACACACACACTTGAGTGAGCACTTAAACCGGCCAGTGCTCTCGATATGAATCATTAAATGCGGTTCATTAATTAGGGCAGCTCGCAGTGCGGAACAATACGAGCATCTGTGATGATCATATGCATCCACACAGTAGTGTGACGAGCGCACTCGGACAATAGACGGCTGTGGAAGTTAATCAAACACACTATAACAGCTGTGTAAACATGGGATGTGTCCGTTAACATGGACAGTGAGGAGGAGGCGGAGGAGGAGGCGGAGGAGGAGGCGGAGGTGCAGACATGAACCTGAAACTGAACCTGTGAGCACTTCTGATTTCTTCAACAACACAAAATCCTTACTTTTAATCAGCTATAATAAAGCCATTTTTCTTTATATCAAAAAAGGGAAAATCAGAATTCAGAGAAAAGTTTAGGAACACGAGGAAAGGGAAAAAAAGAGCACGGCAAGCGATTCTGCGACCATTTTTTATTCATGGATCCAAAGCGCCCGGCGTTTCTTCAGTGGATTGCAAGTGAAACAAAGCACTTCTTTTGTATTACACACTAAATCAAGTGGTATTATTTTACCTCTAAAATATTCAGTCTCTTAGGCACTTTTCCTCCAGTCTCCAGCCATCAGTCAAACTGCTGAGGCATGAGAGTGTGTGTGTGAGAGAGAGAGAGAGAGAGAGAGAGAGGAGCTGACTCCATCCTCCCGTAACATGTGTCTACAGCAATCTTGTTAGAAAATGCAACAGATCTGCGCCCGGGCTCCGTAACTGTATTTGTCAGTTGGAGTTAATAATTTATTAGGGGAGCCGGGAGGGTCGAGCTGCTCGTGTGCGCAGCCAAGGCTGAGTGCTGGGGTTGAGCTTGTGGCTCACACACACACACACACACACACACACACACGCACACACGCACACTTGCTCTCCCTCTCTCTCTTTCTGTATGTGTAAATATATATATATATACCTCCTGCACAGCCCCGACCTTATTGCCCACATGTCCATGAGGCTAATATTCACCCCCTCCTCCTCCCCGCCTATGCAGTTATGATAATTAAACAATATGGGCCAAACCAAATTGAAAAAAAGATGTGTGTGTGTGGGGGGGGGGGCACATATGCGTGTGTGTGGCGTGTGATTCATCATCCTTCATACTGCATTCTTATTGCATGTCATTGCGGCCTTTTTGTCCATGCAAACCATAAAACGGCATCCTGTTTAAAATTACGACCGGAATATGACAAGAGCATGCGGTAAACTTGTAAAGAGGCGCCATAATTTATTAAATTAAATCCTCTTCCTCATGCTGAGAACCCATACACACACAACCACACCCACATACTGACACTTTCTGTCATTTAGATTAATAATTCAACATTTCTCCGGTTAATAACTCGGATATACGTCGACCTTTTGCGCATGCCAAGCGGAGAATAGGGGTCTAACGCAGCGACACTATCTGTATCTGTATTTAAACCTGAAGCAGGTGTGGCCTAAATCCAAAGAGAGTTTTTTTTTGTTGTTCTTTCCTTCTTCCTTTCTTTCTTCTTTTCTGGTATTAATAATTAGATCTAACACTACACCCACATAAACACTCGAAAACACTCCAGGGGGAAAAAATGAAACAAAAAAAGCTTGCTTTGACAGTTCCTCCACCTCAGCTACATCACTCCAGTTCAAAATTAGTCTCTCGATATTTTCAAGCAAATTTAGGTGGTTCTGCTTCCCAAATATAAACAAACCAATAGTCTAATTTTAAACCACTCTGACCAGGCAGTTACTAAGGATGAAGGAATGAAAGCTGTAAATGCATCACGTAGCACTGTATGTTCACATTAATGTTCATGTTAATATTCATGTTAATGGTCTTTGTTTGTCCCACAAGCTTCATATCTGACTGCACACTCACTCTCATATAAAAGTAAAAACTTCTCACTTGCACAACATTTTTTTTGTTTTCTCTCCAAGTCCCGAATGACACCTAAAGGTCACAGCCTGGGAACCTTTCGGCAAGTTTTCTAAAATTAAAAACAAAAAAACAAATTCTCCTCCTCCTATTCATATCTGTTTAGAACTCCTTATGTGTTCAAATCGAATAATTCATATTGCAGAGAATATTACTGTGCTACTCCTTGTATGAATTCCTCACCAGGCCTCTCCAACTCACACTCGATTACACAATAACAATAGACAGCTAACAAACCGGATTAATCAATAAACGGAGAGGGAGCATGGCATGTCTATAATCCCTCTCTTTCTCTCTCTCTCACACACACACACACACACACACACACCGACGCCCCCAGAGAAGAGACGAGGCAAACAGAGAAGGCCTCTATATATAGCTGACAATATTGCAGCGCGTTTTAAAAGGATTAAGAGTTACGTCCTTGGGCAGCGAGGGGCTCATGTGGCTGTGTGTGTGCGCGGAATGCTTTGACTCATGAATTGTTGCCCGTGCTAATGTTTCATCACGCAAAAACAAACCTCTGTTTAATTGGTTTGAAGCATAAGAAGCAAGCAAAGCAACCACCCACCAACCCATTTTACACACATACACACACACACACACACACACCCTCCTCCATCCTGCGCACTGGTGTCCCTGAAGGTCTTATGACTCGAGGCCATGTGTCTTAGGATATCCGCTTTCACCTTTCTCAATCGTAAGACACCCCTTCTCTCTCTCTCTCTCTCTCTCTCTCTCTCTCTCTCCCTCCCGTCCCTCACTCTTGACCTTTTATAGACAATAGTGATCAGTAACTCCTGAGCTGGGCCGTTAAAGCTGAGTTCCCCCCCCCCTTCAGTCTCCAGTCCCCTAAATCACAAAGTCAACTCCAGAGGAAAACATTGCACACACGCACACGCACACACACACGCACACACACACACACACACACGAAACGCCACCGTCTGATTCATATGCATGGGAAGAGAAATAATCAAACCAAAAAAGCGAAAAAGTTGGGAGCAAAAAAAAAAAAACAAGAGAGCCATTGTTTCAGGAGCTAACGATGGGCGAGCTGAAAAATGGCAAAAAGCTGCTTTATGACGGGGCATGAAGTTACCATGGAGTTACAGAGAACACACACACACACACACACACACAGACAATAATAATAATAATAATAATAATAATAATAATAATAATAATAATAATCCTAGGGCAGTGAAAAGCAAATCATAAAAATACTTCATACATACAAACTTCACACAGTTGTTAATAATTCCAACTTTTAATTACAACTGACTGCTGTTTTGACCCTGACCATTAATTTTATTTTATTTTTTTAATGTACTTATCTGTGATTTTTCACTTTCATACCAATAGCATGAAATATAGCACTTGTCTTTAATTAATTTTTTTATAACACGCCTTGCAACATGTATTTTTTCTTTTTCTTTTTTTCTTTTTAAAAAAGCATGCCGTTTCCTTGGTTACAGCTGTGTAAATATTATAAATTAAATTATTGTAAATGTCTTTCCATTAATATAACTTTTTTTTCCATTTTCACAAGATGATGATGATGATGACATCATGACCAGTATACACCCCTATACACATTACACAGAATGCATGAATGCAAATAGAGCGACGAAAGAGTACGAGACAGACAGAATGTAGAGTGTGTGTGTGTGTGTGTGTGAGAGAGAGAGAGAGAGAGAGAGAGAGAGCACAGAAGCTCACACAGGTGACAAGGCCCTCGGCGTCCTCACCTCCTCTAATCAGCTTTCTGTTCTGCGTCTGGAAACATCACTAACGCACCTACAGCCGTTTAGCACAATTCAATTATCACGAGTGTGAGCGAGCGTTCAGATTGTTCATACGGTTTCATACAGCCGAGAGAGAGAGAGAGAGAGAGAGAGAAACATGAGAGTGATCTGAGTGACTCGTTTGTACGAACATCATTGCTGGAATTTTCCTTTCTTTATAATAATATTTAATAAAAGCATCAGAAGCTTGGCAACATGTGAAAATGACTGAGAGTGACAAGGGAAAAAATTAATAATAATAATAATTATTATTATTATTATTATTATTATTATTATTATTATTGTTGTTGTTGTTGTTGTTGTTGTTGTGTAGGGTTTCTTTCTTTTTTTTTTTTTGGTAACGAAGCATTTGTGCACAACGGTCAAATTAAGGGTAAAAAAAGAATCAGCTCAGGTTTTAATGGACCAAAACACAAGTGCAATAATCGTGCAATTACAGATGATGATACTGAAACACGCCAAATGTTGAAGTGAGAAATTCCTGCGCTCTTCAGAAAGGCACCTCGAGAGTTGTCCAAATTAATTTGTTTAAATTGTTCCTCCATAAATGTTGACCTATCCGTCCTCAAAAAGTCAACTTAATTATGAGAGCGCTACTTCATTTCTCTCTCTCTCAATCTCTCTCTCAATCTCTCTCGCGCTCTCACTCTCTCTCGGGGCTCAGTCTCTCCTCGTACGCTTTCAGGGAAATATCCAGCACTTTTCTGATACTTAGAAGAACCCTTAAAGCGAGTGAGTGAAGAAGGGGAATAAAAAGTGCACTTCAGATATCGAGTGCTGAAAATGACTTTTTGCGCAGTGAATTAAAAGAATTACAAGAAATAATATTCAGATCGGGCTGCGTCTCGATTTAACTACTTCCATCATGAGGTTAATCCAAAAGCTGTGTCTAAGTGTGTGTGTGTGTGTGTGTGTGTGTGCGTGTGTGTGTGTGTGTGTGTGCGTGTGTGGTTGAGAGATCAGGTAACAAATCAGTAAACACTCACAGTCTGTCCTCCTCAGCCACTGGCCCTCTTTCCTCTCCGACGCTCACCACTTCAGCACTGGATGGCATTACAACTCCGAAAAAAAAAAAAACGTCCGAAAGAGCCGATTCACCCACACACTCTCACACACACTCACACACACTCGCATACACAATCACACACAACACATACTCCCCCTCTCTCTCATACACACACACACACACACACACACACACACACACACAGACTGTAGCGTGCACTTGTCCCGGTCTGATGGCACGCTGTCTCAGAGAACACACATCCACCGAGAGAAGCGGAAAAGACTAAATGCACCCACACACACCCACACACACACACACACACACAGAAGAGCCAGCAGAGGCAGTGTTAAGCTCCACTGCTCACTCACAAACACACATGCTCCGTTTCGTATCGAGATCCCGAGACGAGAAAAACGTCGTGTTTTTATTCCTTTCTCTTTCACATGCTCGCAGCAAATAAGCAGAAATCAGGATCCTACTGAGGGGACACGTTTTCTAAAGTCCCTTCTGTCGCTGCCTGTGTAGTTAAGCAAACTTTTCAGCCAGCGGAGCCGTCGAGCAGAGCGTTAGCTGAGCAACACTGGGGTGCTTTGTGGCTCGCCTCGCGAGTTGACAGTAAGTTATGAGCCCTTTGTGAGCACACGGGAAAGCAAACAGATTGGAATCTGGCAGGAAGGACATAATGCACAATTCGCCTGTTGACTCTGAAATTCACGTTCTGAGTCCGAATTCTCTCTACACATTTTGCTTTTATGGTGAGAAAACAAAACCATCAAGCAAATCAACTGACACGAAATATTTACATGGTTTCCTTTTTATTTATTATTTTTATTAGCACATATTTGCACAAACATTCCACAATGCAACATTCATGCACAAAGCGTCCTTTCCGTCATTTATGAACTTAAAGCTCTCTTTCAGTCTTGAATGCGCAAAAGAGCTCGTGTAAATCAAGTGTAAAAAAAAAAATCTCCCACAATGCCCGATTGAGAGAGTAAATGAGTTTGGAAAGGACGCGTCCAAAGAACGTTGGTGGTATTTCTGGTTTTGGAAGAGGGGGGAAAAATACAGGGAGGGGAGGGTGGTTAGTTAGTTCACAAATCTTTTTTGTTTTAAAAAGAGAAAGAAAAAGAGAGATAAAAGCAGCATACAGAGAGGGAGGATTGATGAAGTAGAGTAGAGGAGGGGGGAAAAAACAGTGCCCCAATGATGGAAGGGGAGAAAAAAAGAAAAAACAAGAGGGACTGGCCAAAAAATGGTGGAACAATGGCTAATTATGAAGGAGCAATGGGAGCAATTTTGCAGCGACGGGAATGACTGGAAAAGAGGGACGCTGGAGAGAATGAATGGTGCTCTGCAAGAGAGCAGAGAGAAGTGTGTGCCTAAAGTTTTCATGAGGTCATCAAAAACAC
This sequence comes from Pangasianodon hypophthalmus, assembly GCF_027358585.1. Lineage (NCBI taxonomy): Eukaryota > Metazoa > Chordata > Actinopteri > Siluriformes > Pangasiidae > Pangasianodon > Pangasianodon hypophthalmus. Next base: position 1,461,216 of record NC_069720.1, read on the forward strand.
AAAACAAAGAAAACAAGAAAAAAAAAAAAAGACCGCGAGGCTGGTACAACTGCCGTGTGGACATCTGGAATGCTGGCACACACTGGCCGGCTTTCTCTAGGGACCATCCCTGTAATTCCTTTCTTTTTCCAAAAATAGGCCTCCTCGTCAGGCTGCGCTCCCCCAAATTGGAAAATTTGCAGCGCCTAATCCAAAGAATAGCCGTTTTGTTCTGTTCCATTCTCGTCTCATAAATAGGATTTATGTGGAGAAGAAGCAAATTGAGGAAATTACCTTTAACGCTGCTTTGATTATGCTGCTATTTTGGAGGCTACAGGACGGACAACAGCTCGTTAGTCAGCGCTTTGCTTCATCCCCTTAATTCCACTCTCTCTTTTGTCTTCTCTCTGAACTCCATTTGCCAAGTTTCTCTCCTCAGGGTGATGGGGTCCACCCATAAGAGACAGTAGAATAATTGTGAGTCCGACAGGGACTTTCTATGACATAAGAAAAAAAAAGGAGGATGAAGGAAAGAAACGAAGGAAGGCCCGGGAATCGTTGGAGAGAAGCTGGATTTGGTGTGGCACGTCAGTTGGAAAATCAAAACAGGGGTAGTTCATTTGCTCCACCCAGATGAGGCCATGTTAAGCAGTCAGGCTCGGTCGGGCCGCACCTCGGCAATTTACGATTAAGCCTTATTATTTTGGTGGAAGCTGACATTGATTGGCGAGTGGAAGAGCGGAAAACCAATTCGTCGGCCGCTTGTGGACGGGGAAGCGTGGGCAGCGGTGTGTGGCCGGGTGACAGGTCAGACAGGAGGGCTGGGGTAAATACCGGAGCAAATGAACACACTCTGAATTTTTTGGGACACTGAAACCACGTGATTGACAGCTAATACAAAAAAAAAACGAAGGAGCAAGATGGGAGTTGTAGCAGCTCTGAGTCCTGAAATCTGCTTCAGAGGTATGAGATAATAAGAGGTCAAATAAACCCTGTAGGCGTCAAGTCACTCATGTCGATAGCAGTTTGTTTCTTGTGGGCGTGTAGTGCCTGATACTGCTGTCGCTTGTGGGCGTGTCCAGAGTTTTTTAACTTATGATGAGAAATGGTTGTAGCTACAGTATATGTAGCTTCTAAAGCTAACTCTAAAGCAGACTAATCAGTGTGAAAATTGGTTTGATTTTCATGTTCCATGTCATCTTCTGACTAGCTTCTCAGATCAGATTAGCAAAGCAAGCTACTTGTACGAGCTACGTGCACTCACCAGAGGCACCAACGATCTCTGCTACTTCCTTCCTGCTTCCTGCTTCATAATGTCTCTACACACGTTTAATGAGAGAGCGTATATGACAGGATAAGATGAAAACATAGTTACACATTTTTCTTCCATGTTTGCGAGTCAAACACGAAGTTAATTTGCAGGTAAGAACTAAAGCTGTTAACAGGGAACTGAAGAAATGTCAGAGGAATCATTCAACTGGTCGTTTTGATGTCACTTCTGTAGTGCGTCATACTTAATTTGCATTTAAATCTCAATTTAGGTGTCAATGGCATGTGTCATTGTGTTGCCTGCTACAATAAACGCAGGGTTATGCTAAATATATAGTGATAAAATGATTCAGAATGAAATGATTCAGAACGGATCTCGCCCCACAAGTTTTGCTTCATCAGCCTGATCTGACGTTCTTCAGCATAAAACAGCACAGTAGCCGTAGTTCTGGAGACAAATGGGGAAAAATCATGGAGTTCAGTTCATCTGCGGCTTCCTCAGCACCGTGCCAACGAATGTGGTGACGTGAAAGCTCTCCTCTGCGCTCGGTAACTTCATCTCTCCTGTTACTCAGCCAGAGAAGTCATGTTGACTAACACGTTCATCTTTAACTCTCTATTCTATGCCTTTTTTAAATCCTACCCACTTCTTTTCCTGGCAGACATGTGCGTCACAACAAGGTTTTGGAATGAAATCATGGATTAAATTGCTTCCTTTACTAAAAGAAAAGAAAAAAAAAACAAACCTCATGAGTTTGCGACTGGATATGGTGTGTGTGTGCGTGTATGTGTGTATGTGTGTATCTGTGTCTGGCTTCCATCCACCACTCTGTTGTGGTTCCCCTCCACCGCAGTCATCCTGCTCCGTGCGGTTTTTCAGGAGGCTCGTCCGAAACCAATATGAAATGATCAGGATAATCTCGGCTCTCCTCATCTCCCTCACACGGCTCGGGAACACAAAGAAGCTCTTTGTGTGTGTGTGTGTGTGTGTGTGTGTGTGTGTGTGTACTAAAGACTGCGTAGACGTAGATCACCATCGGCAAATCAATCAAAAGCATATTAAGCAAACACGTGTTTCGGGCCTGGGACGTTCGGGAGAGGACTTGAGGGACGTGGAGGAGGAGGACTGAGTAAATTAACATCACTTCTGTTTGTCTGTTTATACAAGAGCACTGAGCACAAGGGACAAAAGATTTAATGGTACCCAAGTCTTGTAGGATCATCAACCTCCTCCTCAACTACAGATATTTCAGATGAGCAAAAACCGTCAAACTTCAACAAGGCCAAAAAAGACAAAAGAAATCAGATTTTGGCTAAATTTTTTTCTGGCAATTATATGCTTTGGCATAAATATATTTTACCAATATAATGTGCAATTATTTTTATTTAGATGTTATATAAGAAGCCATTTTACCAAACACTGCGCTAAAAACATTCAATCCAAAGATGTAAAGACGTCTAAAACCTCACAAGCTTAGTGTGATTTTCTCACACGCATTTGGAGGGTTACACACCAGAGCGAAACGGAAATTCCTCCATTCCATCAATTCAGACTGTGATCAGACTGCAGCTTTCAAAACGTCCACCATCACATCATCATCATCTTCATCATCATCATCATCATCGTCATCATCAAAACAGAGAAGAGCGCTTACACACTGTGTACAGACGACAGAGCACAAAGTTTTAAAATGTCTAAAGAGAAATGAATCCAACAGAACAGAAGTAAGTGAATGAATCGGAGATTATTTCCACATCGATGATCGAGTGGCGTGAAGAGACGACTACGAGGTGATGAAACAGAGACCGATGTGAATTTCCTTTTGGAGACTTATTATTATTTGCAGTTTGTCAGGAGACATAGACGTATGGCACGGCGTATTTCTTCCTTTTCACTTTAGAAATGTAATGCAGAGGAGAAATATATTTCAGTTCAGGAAAAAGTTTTCAGAACTATATAGAGAGTAAAAAAACATATGGTCATGTGACAGGTTGTCTCTCTCAGATACACACACATTTATCTTATAATAATAATAATAATAATAATAATAATAATAATAGTGCAATCGTAATACGACGAACTTCCTGTGAGGTGAATAATACATTAGAGGGAGTCTAACGCCGTGGCTGTAGCCTGGTTAGGCTTAAATACACAGAGCAAACAAGAGGGAAGGTCAATATCTAGTGAAGGCCAGACAAATATTTGATAAGAGGATAGGGACAGAGCCAGAGGCAAACTCCGCCCCTTTTCCCGTCCCCTTACGACCACACTTCCCTCCTCATCCCTTTATCCCTGTACACTCCACCTCTCCGTCACTCAGGCAGCAGATGTGTGTTTCACAGCCCCGCCGAGCATGCAACCCAATCCGCAAACAATAGCCGTGTGCTGACAAAGGTCGCCTTTCGCAATACGTGTGTTATCCATGTTATCGGAAACCTTAAAAACACACACACACACTCACAAGCCAGACCAGTGCGCTCCGGACAAGTGCACATCAGCCCATGTCCAGGACGACACAATCCCCACCTCTTAATATGCTGATTACTCGAGTTTAAGCTCCTTATTTAACCCTAAGCTGAAAGTCGGTGTAAACAAGCACAATCCTATTAACCTAACAGTTCACGTGAAACAGCAGCCACGATGCTGAAGATGCTAAATCAAAAATAAAAAAAAAAAAACAATGTGGTAAACTCTTAAGAAAAAGCTCCTCAAGGGTTCTTTGGGTGCTTAATTATCTTTCCTGAGACATCTGACTTGAAGTATTGGATGAAAAGGAAACCAAATGTTGCCAGATTCCACGAGAAGCTCGAAAAGGTCCAAAACTGAAGAACACGACAGGGTCCTAGATTTCATTTTATACATACAATTTTAATATTTTAATAATTTTGATCGTTTTAATATTTTAATAGTGAATGTTCTGTTCAGTACAGGTACTAATCACAATGAAATTAATGAAGTAAATAAACAATAAAAAGTCAATAAAAAATTCAAATTAAAATGATCATTTTACATATAAATATTTTAAATATTAATGCCTTTAGAAAAAGAAACACACAAAAAAAATATCAGTTTCAACACTGAGAAAAAAATGTAGCGAGATTTAAAACGTACATGTTCTACCAAGAACCTCGAAGAGTTACAAAACTGAAGAAATGTAGGGTTCGAAATTTATTATTATTATTATTATTATTATTTTTAGAAAACGGGTGCTAATCACAACAAAAAGAAACACGTACACACACACATGCACGCACACACACACACACACACACACACACACACACACACACACTACATTCCCCCAAATGTAGTTCGATTTCAGAAGCATGTGTCTGGCCACAATTATCCACGCTTGCTTTATATTGCACAAATTTTAAATTCATTAAAGATGTCATTAGCTAATTAAAGGCTCAATGCTGTAAATTCACAGAAGCGGTCCAGAAGCGTAATAACACTTAGAGCCGCTCAGAAAGTCAGAAAGCGAAGTGCTCAGTAAAAATGTAATCGTCGTGCTTGATGAGCTCATCACAGTCCCTCGGTCTCCTCGTGCTTTCTAACTCTTCTCCTTGTCACCGTGAAGTGCAAACAAACTCATCAGTGTGTCTTTTATGCAGCGAACTTCTAAACGGCCTTCGCTGTTTCACTGTATTATTCATAAACATGCTGCGATTTTTTTAAAGGTGACAAACAAACAAACGACGTTTTGTTCAGACGACAGATGCTTGGTGTGTTTCATTCTGCCGACATGGCACCAGCAAATGCAAACGGTTTTAGGGTAAATATTTAACAGCAAGCCATTTAGGCAGAAACAAAGCGTGTGTGTGTGTGTGTGTGTGTGTGTGTGTGTGTGTGTGTGTCAGAAAGCATTCTCTTGTTGAGTCATTTCTAAAGATGTAATGCATAAATGAGACAGGAAACTGTACTTTCTCTGTGTGTGTATGTGTGTGTGTGTGTGTGTGTGTGTGTGTGTGTGCGCGCATGCATACATATGTCGATATTTGTTCCGTTAGCTAATTTGCTTCTGCTTATGCGAATCATGCATATAAAGAACGTTAACGCTCTTTTGCGCCTGTGTGCCAGTGTACGCTCTTAAAAAAGGTTCCTTAAGGGTTCTGGTTAGATGGTTCTGGCTTTTTAACGGGTCCTACTTGAAACTTTTTTGCGAAAATAAATGGTTCTCCGCAGAACCTCGAAGAGGTACAGTAAATCTAAAGTATCCTATAGGGGCCTAGATTTATTTATTTGTTTGTTTGTTTTATTTATTTATCACAGTACAGTACTAATCTGGGATCCCACGATTGAATAATAATAATAATAATAATCTTATTTTACTATTTGTATTTCATTTATATAGCACCTTTTTATTTGGAAAAAGAAATACACAAAAAATTTAATTATTTTCATAACTGACTGAGAAACGCGGTACCAAGAGAACCAAACAAGGGAATGTGGGCGGAGCTAGAAATAATGCAGACTATTGATTGGTCAAATGACATCATACATCATCACAGTGTGAGACAATGGCAAGAACAACTTTTCTACAGGACTATAATGGCAACACAATTGTTTGTACACTCATAGAAGACAAAGGTTCCTTAAGGGTTCTTTAGATGGTTCTCAGTTCTAGCTTTATGAAAAGCGTCTAACTGGAACCTGGACGCAGGTTTTTGGTGCTAGATGGAACTTTTAATGTGTGTGATAACGTTCCCATTAAATTAAAAATCCAGAAAAATCCGGAGTCATGTAAAGTAAATATTAAACCGGACCTTGAAGCTTCACCACTTTTGCTGCTGTTTTTGTAAGTACTGTCACCAAGCCACACCCTCTAGAGAGACTCCGCCCACTTTCACTTTATATGATAGGAAACGGACACAAAAACTCAACCATGGTCTAGATACTCCAGTGCACTGTTCTAGAAAGAAAATGTGTGTGTGTGTGTGTGTGTGTATTGTATGTGTGAGGAAAAAGGAAGGGAACTCTCAGAGGTGTTTAGGTGTTTCCAAAAATCCTGAAATCTTTAAACTCGTCAGCAGCCGTGCAGTTCAGCAACAAGGCTGCGGTGCTAAAAACAGCAGCTCGGTGCTCTGTGCTAAAAATACACCGGGCTTCTCTCAGGCGAGCGAGGAAGCCTGAATTACACACAACATGAGCTTTAACATGGATTCAAATCCCTGTTTTGGCTCTTACGTTCAGTCAAAAAAAAAAAAAAAGTCGATTCACTTGAGAAAAAAAAATGGCTCAGGTGCATACACGACTGTAAATTGCGTTCACGCTGAGAGGCAGATGACGGACGTTGTTCCTCGAGTCATTATAATCTGACGTGTCACAGTATAAATCTGAGTGTCTATGTGCATGAGCTATTTAAACATCCTGGTCTCTTAAACCTATTCACCATTAGCATTATGGCATTAGCATTATCTTTCCAGTTGCATCTCAGAATTTCCTATTCTTAATATTATTTCCCATTCTCTAAGAGGATTACGTCATGACGCGGCGGCCCCGCGACGCCGACGGCCACGAGCATCAGGGGAAAATACCTCACGGTGAGTAATACTCAAACACCCGGCGCTTGTGCCTGTGTGTATACACGTATGGCATCGCTAGCCACTCAGATTGCGCTAGTCAGTGCCCACGCCAAAGACTGAGAGTGGCAGCTGCAGCAGCATGTCCTTCCACACTCACACACACACACACACACACACACACATGCACACAAACAAGACCAATCATAATGGGAGTCTTAATTGAGTTTCGCCGTTTTTCGAGCGTGCCATTATCCCGAGCTAATGGCGTCCACTGGTCCTCTCTCTCGTTACTTGAGTGGGTCTTGAGCGAGCCTCTTGTTTCCTACAGACGGAGATAACGCGACGCTAACGACTACACCCACAGTCATCAGCGATCTGCATATTCAATAACTTCCGTAATTACGTGCGCAATTCATCAGATCCCATCTGATTGCAGAGGGGAAGAGAGACAAGGCACGAGAGAGAGAGAGAGAGAGAGAGAGAGAGAGAGAGAGAGAGAGAGAGGTCTGATTCCTCGAGGACACAAGTCTAATCACAAAAACTAACATGATAATTGAAATCAGAATGGAAAGGCTTGGAGCGACGCCGGCACGAGGCTGCGGTGAGACTCGGAGAGAGCGGAAGCACTTGTGGCTCGAGAGCGAGCGAGAAGCTGATAAAGGATGCTGACAGATGGAAGGAGAGAGAAAAATGGATGCAGGACAAGTTCAAGGACCTGCGAGTCACCGCTTGATGCCCTCAAAGCAATGCGAAACGAGATGGACACAAAAAATTCATTCACAAACAAGTGTTGAATTCTCTGCAGTTTACACTTTTACGTTTCTCTGTCTTTTTTGTGTTATTAACTTCAAAAGAGAGAAAAAAGAGAGAGGCTGGTGAAGGAAAGACTGTTTATAGCTGCTATAACGTAAGTGAGAACCGGAACCAACATGAACTAACTTTCAATGTAACCATAAATGGATAAAAAAGAGTATGATTCATTAATCAGTAAACAGTTCTAACAGTTCGTGGACAAATTGCTGTAGAATACGAGCGATAAAACACTTTGGGACATTCTGTTGTAGGAAAATAATCAACAGTAACTCCACTTCATCACACCACATTATACTCTTAACGGTTCTATGGTTGCTCCTCTGGTGAACCCTTGAAGATCCTACAACCCTATTAGAAAGAGTTTTAGGATCCTAAAAACGCTTTATTATTTAACAAACCCTTAAAGAACTCTTGGTTCAGCCTTATTAGGGTTCTCATAGGGCCTCACAGGCCTCCTAAACCCATTCTGACAAAAATATTTAACTAACTCTTAAAGAACCCTACAAGAACCCTTTCTAAGAGAGTACCGAGTACAAAGAGCTAAATGTCAAACTCCTGACAGGTTCCAGATATTAAGAAGAAAATAATGAGGAATAATTTTGTTTGTACCGAACACTTACCCAGTTATTATATACTCCTGTAGGAATTATGGTTCTTCAAGGGTTCTCTAAGGGTTCACTGGATCATTACAGGTTCTTAGAGTGCATCTAAGGTAAATGATCAGAACAGGATTTCCCAACCTGGTAGAAATGCATACTTTTAACAGAAATAATTACAGAAACATCAATCAACATGACAACAAGATCGGTGTACTGTCTTTAAAGAAATTAAAAAGCGGAAATGATAACGAGTGTTATTTTAATATTTAATTCCACAATAATACATTAGTAGACTTGTGTAATAGCCCATAAGTCAAGCTCGACGTGTCTGAACTTTATGCTATTTCAGTAATTCGTATCGTTCTCTAGAGTCGGTAAACACCATTTCTAAAACAGAAAGAGTTTCCTAACAGCTGTATCTGTGTTAATCACGAATACCTACGTTATTGTTCCATCTTCTGCTCTCTGCCAATTGCACGTTATCAAATTATAGGTAATCTTTTCCACTCAAATCCTGAAGAAATGTTCCCAATTTGTAAGGACAGACATCAGCATAATGTTCTGGAGGTAAAAACAGAAAAAAAGAAAAAAAAGTCCGTCCCTGATCTTCAACACTCCACGCCCCGGTGTGTCCGTTTCTCCGATGGGCAGAAGATTAACTCGGAGATAAAGCTGACGATGAAGATGAATGTCTCCACGTCGAGCGCTCTACTTTACAGTCTCTCCCATCTGCTGAATCTCATACTTAGCGATAATTAGTGATGCCAAATTCATTAACCCGAGCTGCCGTTATAGCGGCCCCTGCCATAAATTAGCTTAATGTGAGCGGACATATTCCAGTTGTAATAGGGGATATAAAAGGTGAGGAGAACCACCAGAGGAACCGAGACTGTACATCATGAACATACTGTCTGTGACACACACAACGATAATGGCTCTCGGGCAATTTGGACGTGAGCAGTGTTTTCTGAAAGACGTTTCGAAGGATTACCTCGACGCTCAGAAAGTCATCCTACGGCTCTTGACTTTGTTGAATACGAGTTATCCACCTCGTTATACACAACCCTCAGTGTGTTATTTTATCCAACATGATACGATTATGTTTCTACATTTGCCAGATAAAATGCTAAAACAACACAATTGCCAGACTCTGGAATAATATTGGTCATGGAAGCGTTAGCTGTTTGTGTTGGACGTGGCTGACAGAGAGAGCGAGTGAGTGTACGTGCAGGCGAGCGAATCTGGTTATCAGTGCCAGATCAGGTGCCAGAAATGAAAGAAGAGGTGTCTTATCCCTCAATTTTTCTTCTTCATCTTTCTTTTCTCAGAGGATTGGATCCTGTCCAAACAGCACGAAAGCCTCCGTCTAATTTTCGCATTTATTTTTCTTTCAAATCTCTGGCATAAATCTCGTTTGTGTTTATTTAGAGTCAGTTAGGAACAAGTAGATTTTGGCCATGCGATACTTTTTTTTTCATCCTGCCTGCTGAAGTGTGACACTCCCCTCTTTCCCCTTCCCTTCGTTCTCTTTCCCTATAGTGAGTGAGAGGAAGATTTTTGCGTCGGTGTAATGGCACTGGTTTAATTGAAAGCCCAAAACAAACCGCTATTGTAAAAGCAGACGTGGACTTGTGCTGTCCTTGGATTACACCGTGACCTCGTCGTCTCCTTCTGTCCCTCGGCGATCTTACTCCCAGCTAAGAGCCTGTTAGGCCAGGATTCCACTTTGGTGTTAAAAAGGGTCTTGTCCCTTTCAGCTCTTTCTCTCTCTCTTTATTTTTTCAAGGCAAGGTGGTGGAGAAACACAAGTTCATTGTTCTCCTCACAGATGGACGCTGGAGTTACTAGGGCAACACGGCTAATCCCCGCTTTTTACCACCTTTCTTCATATTATTGGCTCATCAAGTGCCTACCTTTTAACTTGTAAGCAGGATGGGGGCGAACGCTGACGCTCTCCTCCCTCTAATTAGCTACGATTCGTGGTTGCATGGACAACATGATGAGATAATCGAAAATTTGCAAAATAATGACATACCGGGAGCGAGCAATTCCTCGAAGAATAACAAGAATGAGGCCATTATGGAGCAGCGGACATTTCCAATACCGCTCCGTCCACCACAACAGAGAGCGTAATTGTCCCAGCGTTGTCCACACAATCAACAAGCCATTGTTGGAGACTTGAAAAATAAAAGGGGCAGAGAATGGCTGCCATCATGATTGGTCCGCTCCTCGTTTCTCAATTGTTCTCCAAGAGAAGATCCTTAATGGACTCCTGCTTTTTTTTTTTTCGAAACTGTCTAGTTTTTGAAGGAGAAAAAAAAAAGAAAAAAGTTTTTGTTTTCCACCGTTTCTTTTTCTTTTTTTTTGCCTTGTAAATAATCACTGAACTGGATGAAGCCTGTAGCCTTTTCAAAAGCAATAAAACCTAAACCATTTAAAAAATCGGATTCTGTGATCCGATCTGTGATCCGATCACATCGTGTTAAGAACAGAAAACTGATTCCTAATGTCTAACAATTAGAAAGAAAAAAATCCAATTAAGCAGTGGAAAAAAAAAACAAAAGTAAAAACATGAAAGTCACACTGAGTCTTTTGCCCTATTCAGACGGGATTAGTTGTACACAGGGAGGTGGATAATGTAAACATTAACAGGATTTCTGGGATTATAGTCACCTCCGAATCTGTAATCTTTTACGAATTTGTGTGCACATGTCTGCAAAGACTACATCATATTTTACCTTCTATAAAAGGAGCAGCAGAAATAACTCCAGGTAATATATAATGTATACAGTACTTCCTGTCTGAACTGACATGTTGGAAAAATTGCATCATACACGCTGTGAAAAGAGGTTTTGCGTTTTTTATTTAAGTATAAAACGCAGCTCAAATGCAGAACAATAAAATATAGATGGTGTTTAAAAGGACATCTCAGAGAAGAAATGCTTCTGGGTTTTTATTTTATTTTTTTTTATGGTCATGTTATGGTCATGTGACCTACTAATTATCAAGTGCAACTCACAAGGCCACGCCCCCTGCCACAAGCACTTATAATAAAGCCTAAAACAATCAGTTTGTATTAAAACGAGCATATGTAGGCTATGTCGAGGAGACACGCTCATCTCACTCATTACAACAGACATCCTCTGGAAACATTACCGTTTTTTTTTTTTTTTTCAGAATTACAACAGACATCCTCTGGAAACACACACGTCTGGAAAACTAATCCCGTCTGAACAGTGGTTAGTCATCAAGGCATTAAAAATGCTGAATAAAAACAAGAGCGGATATGTTAACATGAGTTAAGATTTCTTTCTCATTTCTAGTCTGTTTGTGAGTGCGTGTGTGTGTGTGTGTGTGTGTGTGTGTGTGTGTGTGTGTGTGTGTGTGTGTCTTTGTGAGGCTTAGCCAGACCAGGAGGAACGAGAGAACGAGAGAAAAGAGAAAGAATGTTAAGTCGGCCCCCTTTCGCTTCGTCCACCTTCAGTGGAGCTTCATTTATCTTCATCTTGTTAGACTAAATTAATTAACAATCTCACTGTTACACACTTTCTCCTTTCATTACATCAAATAATGACAGGGATGGAGGAGGAGGAGATCCTGTCCTGTGGGATTAGAACAGCGGCTGTTACAGACATCTCTCTGTGTGTGTGTGTGTGTGTGTGTGTGTCTCCACAGGGCCGATCATTTCCTTTATAGCACACCTATCGCAGCAGATAAATGAGATATGCCACAAGGTTTGTTTGCCAGAGTAGTTGCTAGGGAGTAATTCATCGGAGGAGAATAAAAACATGTCGTACTTCGAACACTTCATAGCCGTTAGTCATAACTGCGTGAAGTTCAAAACAAACAGAATATTACTTTACTTTGGAAAGAAAGCACAAAGACGGAGTTATGTAATAAATGTGCGTAGACTCGGGCCTGAAATTTTTACACAGGATTTGCAGGATTCCGGCTTCGACTTCATTTATTTATTTGAAAAATCAAACAAAAAGAAAACAACAAAACTTTCAATAACTTCAAATGTTCACTTTTCAATAAAAAAAAAACTAGGTCGGTGACACCAAGCTCCGGATGAGCAGAAGATCAATCCCGAAGTGATTTCGACGCTTAATCTCGGCCCGATTACTCCGACCTGATATCATGCGATCTCCGTAAATCCTGTGTGTGATATTTTCTCACAGAACTAAAAAGAAGACACTGACAAACGCATAAGAATTAATGTAAATCCCTAATGATGCATTTACTCCAAATGAAACTACACTTCAGAGGGAGGAAAAGAACCAAGGAAGAGGATTTAGAAAGATGGACTGCAGCTTGTGTTGATGAAATGATGATGATTTCATTCATTTATCCTGGTCCTATTCTGGAGTCAATCCCGGAAAACACTGGGAGTGACGCGGGAATACACCCTGGATTGGACGCCAGTCCATAGATTCACTTGTCCACCTACTGGTGTGTTTTTGGGACGTTGGAGGAAACAGGAGAACCCGGAGGAAACCCACACGGATACAGGAAAAACATGTCAAACTCCACAGAAACACTAACTCAAGATCAGGATCAAACTCTGGAGAGATCAGTGATAAATCTAGTAGGTGTGAGATCTTCTACGACCATAATGACGGATCGTTGTCTTTCCAGGGGCCTTAGTTTTCAACAAGTGGCTCTCAAAACACTTCTTCAGGATGAAAGCGTTACATTTACTATCAATACTTGCTCTAAGTCTTATAATAAATGTATAAGCGCATCTGTAAATCTATTTAACATTATTCCTAAAGCTTAAAAACATGATGAAATTCCGTGTATATAAGCTGATTATGTCTGAAATTAGATCATGACGTCGTGGAACGTTTCAGCCACAACTTTTACAGGATGCTAAGCTCTCTTACCTGCAAACTCAGCTAATGTTATGGAGGAAAAGACTGTGGTTGCCATGGTAACATTACATTTTGAAAGGTTTCACTATGTTATAAATAAATTAGTAAGAAACGACAGTGTAAAACAAGACTCTGAAGGCTCCTGAAATCCCAGCTAATCGCCGAGCTGAGTTAGCTCGTGTGAGGCTATTTAGGAAGGCAGGAGGTTTCCAAATTTGCATCCTCATGCATATTCATGACTCCTGTCATTTTGAATGAGGGTGAAGGTGTAAACATGTTCCTGGGTCTTTTTTTTTTTTTTTTAACTTTCTTATATGATTATTTCTAACAGCTTAAAACGTCACATTCAGAAGGATTTTAAACGACAGACAAACAGATGGATATCACTTACATAGGTACGCATAACGGTCCAAAAACTAAACTATGTGCTTTGCTTCTTATATACAAACACTTCAGAAATCACACAGCACAATATCAGTTTCAGCGGCAAACAGTGAATTTGACCAGAAATGTATATAAAGAGGAACAAATAAATTATTACTTAAATCTGAAATGAACAAGTTATTTAAGATCCTGCTCTCGAATGCCTTTTATTAAAACAAAAAAGTCCTCGAAAATCAAGTCACATTCATCATAGCATCATATTTTTCTACATCTAACTGTATTTCTGCAAATTGCATACACAGAGAGAGAGAGAGAGAGAGTGAGAGAGAGTGAGAGAGAGATAGAAACAGAAAATATATGCTGTTAATTTAATCAAATAAATGACCTTTTGAAAAAGAAATCAAAGGGGATTCATTAGCTTTAGTAAAGTTTGGCTGACAACAGCTTTGAAAGGCAGACGCTGTCACTGCTTTTAATGAGAGATCGCTAATTAGGGCTGCTACTCGCAAATTCAAGACAGGGGGAAGGTGCTCGGTGCACAAACAGCCCGATGGCCTACACACTCGCTCTCTTATTTACTTCCTCTGTGTAATGACAAGCACAAATTCTTAATTAGAATCACAGGAAGGTGGTGGTGGTGGTGGTGGAGGAGGAGGTGGGGCGCGGGGTGGGGTGGGCTGGGGGTTAGGAGGGTAAAAAAAAAAAAGTCGTAACTGGTTTTGACTCTTGTGGTTGTTGCACAAACACACAACAGGAAGTGGTGAAAAAATAATAAAGGAGAAAAAAAATCTCAGAGACACGTGCATGCAGTAAGAGGGAGCGAAACATGTCTTTCACTCTCAGACTGAAGGGAGGGGAGGGACACACACATGCTTTCACTCGGACTGACTTACTGAGGCAGTGTCGTGAGCATGCACACACACACACACACACACACACACACACACAGACACGCACGCACGCACACACGCACACACTCCTGCTCAACAGCTAAAATGCTAGGTGTTACTACTAGATGAAAAGACAAATGAGTTGAGCTTTTTTTTTTTTTTTTTTTTTTTTTTTTTTTTAAACCCACCCCCCCGGACGTAAAAACTAAAGCGACTGACCTCAGTAAAAAGCTGCTACGCAGAAAGCCCTCCATGTTCAGCATTTGGGTTCTGTGGCAGGAGAAATACACAGAGAGCCATTGTAACTTTTTAGCACAAAGAAATTGGCACACAACGACAAGACAAAAAAAAGAGGAACGTCAGAAAGGAACGTCTTTTTTTTTTTTTTTTTTTTTTTTTAATCTTCCAGGAAAGAACAAAGCCCGTTTCCACAAACTGGATTCTGAAAAGCAGCCATTTGTCATTAGCGCGTATGGTTTTCCAGCCTCAAGCTGATGATATGTTATCGTATAGCGCCCGGTTCCCTCCCTGCGTTCCCCGCTAAAGAGCAGAGCAGCGGTGCTCCAGATGCCAGCCATGTGTGACGGGGCCTCGGCGGCTTCTGGGCTTCTGGGAGCCCGACCGCAGGGGCCTACGCCGCGCCATCGCCGTGCCAACGCTGTGCCAACCGAACAGCGTGTCCACCATCCAGGCATGCAGGAATATGGTCATGATGTCACCACACACACACACACACACACACAGAGCTCGCTCAGCAGCCTCCTGCACCACAAATGTAAGAGCACGTGTTTGGAAATTGAAGCCAGATGTTCTCCATTAGTTTCTGTTATTGCTCTTTATATATACATACATCAGAACACTGGAGCGAAAAAAAAAAGGTCTGAGAACCCTTAATGGTTGTGTGTAGAACCCAACAACAGCGTGTTCACCTTCTCAAAGAGTTTCAAGCGGAACTTAAGATCAAAATTCTTTACGTTATTATTATTATATTTAATATGCATAAATATTACAGAAGATCATTGTGCTTTCACTTTTTTTTTCTTTTACTAATTTTTTGAAAAATTGGATTTTAAGAAATATACTAAAGTTTAAAGGCGTAATTCTTGATAAGTGGCCAGGTTTTAAAAACAAAACAGTAAAAAAAACATTAAGAAGTGCCATAAATCTAGAAATTTATGTCTGTACTATATTTTAAAAATATGAGTTTTATTTTTTGCTGTCTAATTTTTGCTCAGTCTACATTTTATTTATTAATTTATTTATATAATTTTTTTTATTTAGAGCAAAATAAATCAGTTAATGAAAATTATTTTTTATTTATTTATTTATATATTCATACATTTATTTATGTTTTTACTTATTTTACTTCATTTTTATGTACTTTTTTTTGCTTAACTTGCTTACTGATTTATCTTGGCAATGCTATTAGTGTGAATGATGTCATAAAAAAAGCCCAACAGTGAAATCATTTCTCGCTCAGATCCACAGCTGGAGATGATGCATTTCCTCAACAACACTCTCAATTTTACTTTATTTTTTAATTTTTTTAACGTTAAACGCACTACTGCGGCAACTGAATTCATCAAGCGCTGAAGCTAATTAGCGATTTGTCTCAGGTCGTTACACGGAGCTCTCTCACCGCCGCCTTCATCATAAATGCGACACATCGGAGCAGAAAGACGCCCAAACGCTGCACTTCTTCCTAAATCCTTCAGGCTGCAGTGAGATGGGTGTAATTTAGCCCGTGTCTCTCCTCCTCCCTTTTCCTCTCTCACTCTCTCTCTCTCTCTCTCTCTCTGTGGTGAGAGACAAAGTCTTATGAGAGAATGGAAAGACTGAGAGAGGGATACAGTGTCTTTTGCTCCGCTGACAAATCCACAGGTCTGGCTAGAGACTTTTCTCACAATCAGGTGTTTGAGAAATGAGCAGAAGAAGAAGAAGATGATGATGATGATGATGAAGAAGAAAAACAAGAAGAAGTAGAAGAAGAGGAAGAAGAAGAAGAGAATAGGCTAAAGAGGAAAAGGAGGTTCTCTGGGTGCCATAGAAATGACACAGCGAGAAAACAACAGTCAAATCGCAACCTAGCCAATCAAGCGTGTCTCCTCATCACTTGAAGGGAGCGTTAAAAGCACACATACACACGCGCACACACACACACACACACACACACACACATCTAACACACATCTCACACTTTCTCATACTCGCCTTTTTGTCAGCAGGGCAGTCTGAAGACAGTAAAAACACACACACACCATCTATTTTATGTTCTGTTCCAGGTTAATTTACAATTTACACCACAGCGCTGTTGAATTCTGGATTCTGATTGGTCAGAAGGTGTTGATTCATTTTCTAGAACAGCAGCTCTGACAGTAGTGCATCTGCAAATGACAGGTTTATATGCATTAATGCGCTCGTCCTGATACGTTATCATTCACAGGGGACGTGTGTACTCGTCGATTTTATGGAAGAAGTCTCCAGTGTCAGCACTTTGTAACAGTCAGTAAGTTTTCCAACATCTTCAGGATGGAAGAGTTTACGCTTTGCTGCATCTTATTAACTTAAAGAGGCAGAAAACATAAAGAGGCTGGTGAGGGAACCCCCAGAACTTGTTTCGTGGACGTTTCACAACATGTACGTAGCTATAAATGAACAAAAAGTATGAAGAGACTCTCTTTAATAATTAAAAAAACTGTAATTGGCAGATTGCTGCAGTAAAAGAGGAATAAAACACTTGCTGTTATATGAAAATAATCACCACCACACTGTAAGGCAGTTATCATCCGAGAATGCGGAAGATTCGCTCGCTTCTCTCAGAATCCCTAATACTTTTTCGTTTTTCTTTTCTATTTCTCCCTCCATCACTCGCTCTCTCTTTCTCTGGCTGCTGTGTTTCTTCAGCTTCTTCTCTGCCGAAAGCCGTATTGTGGTAATGGAGAGGAGTAAGAGCGCTGTGCACGGGGAGTTAGGTGCGGTTTTGGACGCTGAGCTGAGGAAAATGTGACTGAGCCACATTGTATTTGCTCTTCTCCCAACATGTATGAAAAAAAATTAAAAAAGAAAAAAAAAAAGAGAGAGAGTGTGGGTAGAGCAGCAAGTCTTAAATTTAGAACAGACCTCCTTTCAAGGGCAATGATTCGCTGAATGAGAAAAGAGAGGAGGATCAACATCAGCGTTAAAAGACGAGCACCGCATTGCCTCTCTCTTTTTGGTTTTCTTTCTTTTTTTTAAACATTTTTTTTTCTCCTCATCGGGAATCTGCCAAGAGCCGCCCGTGTCCAAAAGCCGAGGCTCCCGCCATCTGCAGCAAATGTGGTCCATTAAAGCAATACCATATGGACGACAAGCTCTCACTATTAACACGGCTTCTGGACGCTCTGCCATCTTCCCAACACACACACACACACACACACACTCTCATATTTTAAAACTTTGGGACGAACTCATGCAGGGTGTGTGGGCTCGAGTGCTGAAGCCAGTGATTCTGTCATTTTATGAAGCTTTGCCTACAGCTTCCATGGAGAGATGCTCTTCATTCAACACTCAGTAGATGTTTGATGGCCACCAGAGATTAAAAAAAATAATAAAAATAAAAAAAAAAACACTTGGCGCTGTGAATCTCCCCCTGCTTTTAATATAACAAGGAGGGGAAGTGAGGTTTTAAAGCCTTAAAAATGGCCGTGAGTCAAATCAGGCGCATCAGATCTTCCACCACCATGATGACGGGTTTCTTCAAGAAGTCAAGATGCTGGAGAAACCAAAGGGTGTGGAGATGTGGTGAGGAGATGGTGGATCATCCATGCAGCATGCAGCGCTAGCCAACACCCCTCAGAGAGAGGGAGAGACGGAGAGAGACAGATGTGAGAGAGAGAGAGAGATGTGAGAGCACCCATCTACACTTTATATGGAGTCTCTACTCTTCTCAGCGACATGATGGTAAAGCTGTTCTCCTACACAAAGACACACACACACAAACGCACACACACACACACACACACACACGGTGGGGAACATATGCACACCGCAAATCAATTACACCTCTGTGGTTTGTCTCCCCGAACCCCTGATCCTCGCAGCGTTCCTGTTTGTTGACTTTCTGCCCCATCGACGGCTGCGTACGCCGACATCGTTCATAATTAGAGCGAGAAAAAAGAGACGTTTCACAACTGCCCTTTCATGCCTGGATGTTTCGAATGCCACAGTAGACAGGTACTAGTAAACACACACACACACACACACACACACTCATATATAATAGGCCTCAGTTACAGTATCAACTCTTTAGTAAAATGTTTATGCAAACCAAAGTGGAAATTCACAAAAACTGACAGAATGCTGATTTTCTTTGTTGATGGATGCCATAAATGAACAAATTCATTCACAGCGTATTTACATTTAGCCACGCCCACAAAACTCCATAAAAGGCGAGGTTCACAGAGAGCTGAAAATGACGAAATGGTGAAAGAGTGTCTTGTAAGCGTGGCGTGCGCTAAAACTTCCAGCAATGCAGCTCAACCACTGCAGCGCATCAGCTACCGTAGACACGCGCTAACTCCTCCGCCTCTTTTTTCTTTTTTTAAAAGGGTGCCAATACTTTTGTTCTGGTTGAACAGCTAATTGTATTTGTCTTACTTGCTTTCTTTCAAGTCATTAATAGGAAACGACACAAAATGACTAGTAAATTGGTGTTAAAGTGATTTAAACTTGTTATACGAGTTGAAGCTGATCAGTTGAGATTCTCCTGAGAATGCATTACGGATAAATTCACATCCCAAGTCCCACTGTATGCAAAAAGCTCTAGCCTGAGCTCTGATTGGTCAGAAATGCTCACAGAACACATTACAATTTGCATATTGCAGTTTTCCTTGATATCAGTATTGCGATAACGATAGAGCGATATATCACACACTCTTCTATATCCTTAGACTTAAAATGACCTGAAATTGTACTCATATTAAATATTTCTTTTTTTTAGCTTTGTGTGGAATTAAGGTGCATTTGTCTTGCACTTTGACACATTTCCAGGCTCAAACCCAGAGCGTTCGCTCCAACACCGTGTCACACAGGCGCATACCTGCGGGTGTTTTCATTTCACACGATTAATTAATCAATGACTGCAATGGAGGAAGTCTCGTGGAGAGAGATTGATGGGGAAATGCAGGAGGATAATCAGTTCTGACAAGAGCACACACACACACACACACATACATGACTAGTCTTGTCTAGATTACATTTAGCAATGAGAAGCAGATCCACAAAAAACAGATATATTCTTGTACCAATGTAACACGTACACTGTAGATGTTACATTGTAAAGACTGTGTATTGCGTAAGAATGTAACAACAAAGGACTCCATATTGTGCAACAATGTAACTAAACACTGTAACAATGTAACAAAAGGCTCTGTGTCATGTAACAATGTAACGAATTTCTTGTAACAGTGTAATGAAACACTGCGTATCATGTAAAATGTAACAAAGGCCCTGTCTCATACAACAATGTAACAAAAGAATTGCGTATCAAAGTAAGAAAAGATGCTGAATCATCTAACAAAATTCTTGTAATAATGAAAAGAAAAAAGAATAATTTACAAATATATCATTTCCTTTTTTTAAAGTATAAATTTCATATCACTATCTTTAATAAGAACATGGACTTTGTCTGTAAGCAGTAATTTGTCAGGTGCGACTCGGCGGCAGGTTAAAGGTGCGAATTTCTTCACTGTAGCACCTGAGCGTTAGCACATGCGCTATTACCTTGAGACTGAGGTGGAGAACTAATTTCCATCTGGTGCCTAGAAGGCAATCCCTCGCCTCGTGCATGGATGGGATGTGAATAACCTGTGTGTGTGTGTGTGTGTGTGTGTGTGTGTGTGTGTGTGTGGGGCTATGTTTAGTACTAGAGGGAACATACATAAGGGACAAGAAGCCAGCTGTACTGCCCTTCTGAGACCAGAAATCAGATTCCTTTAGCAGCTAAAACGCTGTATTTAAAAGTGACTGATGACAGACTAATTAAATTAGCATTTCAGCTTGGAGCCACTGAGCACGGGGTGGTGTGAAAGGGTTTTGACAGAGCTGGGATATCGTACATGGGGGGAAGAGAGAGACAGAGAGAGACAGAGAGACAGAGAGACAGAGACAGAGAGAGAGGAAAAAAAAGTTTTAAAAAAATCGCCATACAATTCTTGTACAACTCATAACTTGATAGCAAAGAGGACGAGATGTGAAGACACGGAGCGTCCATGAACTCCCTCAAAACACACACACACACACACACCTTGACTAATACGTCCCGTATCCCGTCTCACCTCCGCCTCCAGGCCCCAAAGCCACACGAGTAGTGAATTAATTTGTGCGACATTAGGAAGGTGTGTTGAAAGGTGTCTGCTCGTGTCTCAGATTAATCGCACTGCTGGTCAGCATTAGCACCTAGACGCCTGCCGCCACAGCACACACACACACACACACACACACACACACTTACGATGCAGCAAAGGGAGGGAGTGTGTGTAAAAGAGAGAGAGAGAGAGAGAGAGAGAGGATTCGCCCGTTCACACCGGAATAATTAGAACATGTCAGGAAGAATTAATTTCCTCATTTTTCAAAAGGATACACAGAAATTACCATGTTATTATATGACAGGGTCCCTGGGAGAATTGTATTAAATTTGATTTCCAGCGCAGCCACAACCTACTCGCATCCCCCCCCCCCCCCCCCCCCCTCCCTCTCTCCTCCACACACACACACACATACACACACACACACACACACACACACAACAAATTAAAGTCATAAATAAGATGGAAAGAAGCGGGGCACGGAGCATATGTTTATGGCAATGAGTGAAGCCAGGGGAGCAGAAACAACTATCTTCATTTGGTTTTATTTAAATCAGCTCGACACCATGTGTCTGAATGACAGCGATCGCTAATGGGGCTCGGATTAGGAGGCTCCTTGATATTAGCCCGGAGACGCAGCAGCCACTTAGCGGGTTACACACCGTACGCTTTGACTCACAACCTCACCAGCTGAGCAAGGAAAACTACTTATAATTAAAACATTTTTTTAAATAAAGCGTGGTTGCTTTACTTGCTTGAGTTCACACACTCACACACATATAAACACACACACATGCACAAATATATCTAAAACTCGTTATTATTTTACCATCTTCTACTTTAAAAAAACTCCAGAATGACTCTTTGGTTTGCAGTGGAGCAAAAAAAGTACCGTCAACTATAATATCCCCTATAGTTTCATTATTCTCTCTCAATGTGCAAATTTTTTCCCATCTTGCAATTCAAGGCCAAGATTTGTGTAACAAAAAACCCTCGTGTTACAACAGCAGCATGAAATCAGAAAAGTGCTTTTTATAAATCCTAGAATTGTTCCTGAACAGGCGTTTTTTTCTCTGTATATTATAAATGCGGTTTGAATGTGATTTATACATATGGCATTGCTTAAAGAATGATGTCTTTTTTCACAAGGCAAGACAAAATAAAATAAAATAAAATAAAACGGGAGTGCGAACAATCAGGATAGAGACTACTTTTTTTTAAATAGTGTACATTATGCTTGTGTGAAACTGAACGCAATCAAGGCCGCGTGTGTGTTTAGAAACACATAGACATGAAAAACTACTGAAAATTGTTGCTTTGTCTGTGCACACCCTTTTATAACGTCCTTTTTTATATTATAAGGTGCACGTTATTCACAGTGTGAGCGTCTGTACGTATGCTTACACTGGAAGTGTCTGAAAAAAAGAAAAAAAACAATTAACTAGTCTTCTCCGTTTTCTCTTGAGCGAGACACTTGTCCAAGGTTATCCTCGGAGAACTGACACAATGCGAAAGCAGCGCAGGCATTCACTCCCAACAATCACTCAGGATTTACTGTGCGAATGCCGCCTTCATCCGAGAGCCGTCCGGCAACGAGAGGTTTCAAGGCCCTGAGACAAGGCTTTGTGGGGGAGGACAGGAGGAAAAAAAAAACGGGGCCTCTGTGTGTCTTTCATTAAGCTTGTTAGCTTATTACAATTCATCGAAGAAAAGAGCGATGGAAAGACAGAAAGACGACAAAGTTTTTTTCCCCCTCGTTCAACTCTTTGGGAATGGGCGTCATTAGAGCCGAGCACTCCCCCGAGCCCCACAAACTTTAAATAATTTGCGAATCAATTAACTCACAAACTCTCGACATAACACGGATTTCACACCCCCGGGGTTGGGGAGCGGCGCGCGCATTATCAGCTCCGGAGGATTCATGGCGTTTTGGGAGAAAAGTTCATGGTTGAAATCATTAATTCATTTTACAGGACTTTTAGTTATGCATTACGCTTCCCAGCTGTGGACGCCTGGAGATTAATGACATGTTCTTCAGTGCAGCGGCGTGCGCCTCCGTAAAGCTAATAGGTGAAACGGCACTTTTTTTCCTCCTATGCTAACGTCTGTGGGTTGAAAGGAAGGAATGCAGCCAAGTCAGTATTACGTTTCGCTGTTTCGAGAGTTAAATAAAGCACATTGAGGTATCAAAAAAGAAGCCATATAGAGAATAAGTCTTGGAAAGAGCTACGGCCGGGGCTATGAGGACCTGTTGCTGGGACGTGAACACACTAAAGAGTGAGACAGGATGGTAGGAAATGTCAAGTGGCGTGTAATTAATGGCTGCTTCAGAATCAAATCCAGACTTTTTGGCCTGAACTAGTTAAAGACAGTGATGAAAAACGCTGGGCATTAAACAAGCGTATCAGCAACGACTTCATCATGTAACAGTGTAACAAAAGATTCTGCCTCCTACAACAACGTAACATTCCACAGAGTCATTTGTTACATCGTTACAGGAATTTATTGCAAATTGTAAAAACAAAAGATTCCACATTGTGTAACAATTCTTATAAAGGTGTAACAAAAGACTCTGCATCATGTAGCAATGTAACTAAACTCGTATAACAATGTAACAAAAGACTTCTCAGCACGTAACAATGTACCAAAATTCCTGAAACCATGTAACAACAGACTGCACCATGTAACCATGTAAGAAAAATCTTGCAACAATGTAACTAAAGACTCTTCATCATGAGGCAATGTAACAAAAAAAAACTCTGCATGGTGTAACAATGTAGCAAATTTCTTGTAAAAAGTGTAACAAAAGACTCCACATTGTGTAACAATGTAACAAAATTCTTGTAACGATGTAACTACAGACACTGCAACGTAACAATGTAACAATATTGTAACAAATACATGTAACAAAATTCTGGTAAAGATGTAACAAACGGCTCAGGATCATGTGATAAAGGTAGCAAAGTTACTGTAATGATGGAAAGATTGTTGTGTAAGAAAAGGAAAAAGCTCATAACGCTTAATACCAGATTTTTAACCAGTGACATATCCTAATAAAACTCCACGAGAACTTAGTGGAAAACTGATCGGAAATCGAAACACTTCACTGAGGACGCCGTCCCTTTCCTTTGAGATCTTACAAGTTACAATAATTCAATTTCCAACAATTAAATCTTATTCTAAATTTCCGTTGATTAAATGTTAGGCTCTTGGGTCCCTCCTGAGGGAAGAGAGAAAGCAGAGCAGGAGAATTTCACTGATGAGATTAAAACACTGACCCCAATTGAACATCGTCTCTGACAATAATCGAGGCGAGGGTCAGCGGAGAACTGTAACTGGGGACGCGCAGATAATGGATGAGAAAATAACCACCCAAAGGTTATTCATTTTCATTACGGCGCCTGTTGAGCTGTTTATTTAATTTTTTTTCCTTTCCTAGCAGAAAATCATTCCTGGAGACCCCTGGCTCCACAGAGACATCAGCGCCGAGACAGGCTAAATGCAAAATGACGGAACGCTCCGGAAAGCTTTATTAGATGAATGGCACGCGCTGACAAAGAGTGTATTCTGCCTATTGAGGAGGTGTGTGTGGGGGGAGGGGGGTGGGGGGTGTTAGGGGGTATGCGGAGGGGGGGGGTGGGGTTGATGATAGCGGGCGCCTGCCTGCATCCTCAGGTGTTTCCAAACGAGTTCACACAGGAGTGATTAAACGGCGGGCACAAACAAGCCACACGTTTGCCCAAATTACTCACCACCTTGTTTTTGTGATTAATTAAACATGCAGATTAAAGTTGCAAAGGAATTTAGATTAATGAGCGCACAAGGCCTCGTTGATGGGAGCGTGCGGGAAATCCGGGGCGGGTGCTTTATGAAAAAAATCTAAAACGAAGGAGACAAGAGTGTGCGTCGAGTCTAGACCACGAGGAGCGCTCTCTAATGCGTACTGGCAGCTTTAAAACGACGCTTTCGGCATTGTGTGTGAGCTAATGGGCTTTCAATTAGCTGAAGTGCAGATGAGAACCAACACATTTACTGACGAGGCGCATAAACAGGCTACGTTTAGACTTTTAGAAGCACATATACATATATATGACACATATGTGAGCATGAAAACGTCAGATTCTTCGTATCAAGTGTAAAATTTTCGGATAAGTGACTAAAGCCTGGTTTGTACGTCTGCATATTTTTAGCACATATTTACGTCTTTGCATCGCGACACAGAAAGGGGGATTATGGGTAAACATGGCATGTAGAGGTGTGCTAGCACTCAATCCTTCCTTGTGCTACACTACGTGCTGTGTGTATCTGCGGTGCTATGCGTCAGGTGAAAGCTGATTGGTTGGTGGAGAGGCGTTTCCGGATGAATACACGGAAACATTCGGATAAGACGTTGTGACATTTCTTCCACAAGTTTAATCAAATTCAGATTAATATTTTCAAAATACATTGAGTGTAAACAATACAATTTTCATCGCATCCAGAACTTTCTGTCTTCTAGAGACATGCTTGTGATCCACAAACTCTTCCTGAAAGTGTAGTCTGTTAAAAATCTTAAGCGCTCGCGACAGAAATGGATGAAAAAACGCTTCGTAAAAATCTCAGCATTTTTCAATTCTTCAGTATTTTTTCATTTTCAGCTTCTTTTTTTTAACAAGCCATGTTGTCAGGTCACGAATCCAACTCGAGAAAGTAAATAAGGTAAAAAAAAATCTATAAAAGTTTGTTAAAATTTGTTCCTTTCACGAAGAGCCACCTTTAGCTAAATAACTGACATAAATGCACATGATTGGCCACAACAGAGGATCTGCTACAGAAGCCATTTTTTATGCTTGCTTAGATTTACTGAATCACTTTGCTGGATCGATGTTCGAACCGCAGTCCAGCATTAAAAAAAAAAAACAAACACACACGAGGTAGTGAAAATTTGTGAATTTTCTTGAGCTAGCGTAGATGACACAGGTGAGTTTGTTTTGGGGAAAATCAGTATTTTGATTGAAGTAGGTAAAAAAAGTGCTACACACATTCACCACACACACACACACACACACACACACTGTCTACACTACAAGGCTCACACTGTTGGCCCACGACTGGACGCGCTCCAGGGCGAAGGGCTGATGTTTGCTGTTCTACACCAGTGGCTCTTTCACCTTTATTCAGCTCAACAATCAGTGCTTCATGCCCAAAAATAGAGCCCTGACCCTGCAACTTATCAACTGTAATATCTGTGTTCGCACAGCCTGTAAAGGGGCTCAGTGCGGCCCACAGCTGCTGTGTGGTGTTAGTTGCTCCCAGCATGCTTCAATACGCTAGAACATGTAACAGCATCCTACACGTACAGTCCAGCTCAGCACAAACCCCGCATAGCAAACCGGTCGTAATGAGACGCACTCGCCAAGAAGTAACTGCTAATATCCTCTTAAAAATTCCATTTGAAATGACGTCCATGTTAAAAGCTTGGGGGCATTAAATTGAGTCCCGAAGTGCCAAAATAATGTGAATAATATGAATGGAAATCCGCCGATATCGTGACACGTGATATATATTCCTCTACCCAAAGTGACGCTGCAATTTGAGACGCACTGTTAGCTTAATAAAAGGTGGGCCGCCCCTTCGCCCCCCTGAGTGACAAGCCTGGCACACAAAGGTGGTAATCACTCGAGGTCCCTTTGTTATTCCAGCATTCAGCTCTCTCTCCGCGCTGGCAGGCATTCAGAGAGGACTTAACACGCTACTTACCAACACAGCGGAAAAAAAAATCCAGGCCGACCGAGGACGGGTAGAGCCGTGTTTGACTTGAAATCACAGGGATAAAGCGCCGGCTTTAGTGAATGGCCGTGAACTTTGAGGTGGGATATGTCATTCTCACTGGCCTAATTAACACCAGGCTGTTATTTTTTTTTTTCCTTCACATTAATATAATATAAGTCCATCCTGTGGCTCATATCCAACTTGACATTTGAAAAAAGATTAATGTGAACTTAACTTTTGGGGGGAGCTTGTTTGCCTAACATTACCTAGAAGCAACACTTTGCCAGATATGATCTTTATTACGGTGCTGGAAAGAGAACTGCCATTTAGGACATATTGTGGCGCTACACCGCGGCCGTATATCGGCTGTTTTCTGGCGCGTTTCTTTAAATGGAGCTCTTTCTTCATTGCTCTGAATGCTCTTATTGAGGGCAACTGGCAGCCATAAACTACCAATAACACTGCGTGCATTAGCATAGAGAATAGATTCACTCTATATATACAGATGGAGGTGTGTGTGTGTGTGAGAGAGAGAGAGAGAGAGAGAGAGAGAGTTATCTGACCAAATCCATGTTTCTCCGAAGTGACTGAAATGTTGTGATATTCCTGTCTGGTGTTTAATTTAAGAATTTTAAGAAGCGCCGTTCATCTAATTTTCTTGTCAAGCAGGTACCATGTGTGTAAAAAAGCATATCACGTGACGTCACTGCGTGTTAAGAAGCATGATGAATCTTTACAAAAAAGCATTGTTCATTTATTTTCTTTCTTTTTTTTACATTTTGTATGTCTGTTTATAACTTTGTAGAAAGAATAACAATTCCCGAAAAGTAAGCAAAAGACACTTGTAGGTGTAGAGAAGAGACGATATTTTCTTCATGGATTTGAAACGGAATGATGAGGGACATGCAGAGAGAGAGAGAGAGAGAGAGAGAGAGAGAGAGAGAGAGAAGGACAATGTGCTCCTAGACTTAAAAAATAAAAATAAAGAGTGTGTACTCACGTAAACAGTGCGACTTTATCCCCAGCTCCCAGAGATCACTTGTTAGTTGATTTTGAATTCATGAAAATGACCTGAAATGGAAGAAAGAAAAAAAAAGAACGAGTCAGTGACTATTTCTGAAAGGAGAGAGAGAAAGAGAGAGTGAGAGACAGACAGAGACAGACAGAAAGAGAGACAGAAAGACAGACAGAAGGAGATACAGAGACAAAAGATAGATAAATAGATAAAAGAGAAAGGAGGAAAAGGAAAGGGAGAGAGACAGAAATACAGGTAGAAAGACAGAGAGAAAGAGAAATAGAGACAAAGAGATACAGAGAAAGAGACAGAGAGGGAGAAAGAGGCAAAAAAAAGGAAAGAGAGAGAGATAGAAAGAATGAGAGAAAGAGAGACAGACAGAAAGAGATACAGAGAGAGAGAAAAGGAAAGAGAGATAGAAAGACTGAGAGAGAAAGAGAGGAGAAAAATTAAAGAGAAACAGACAGAAAGAAAGATACAAAGACAGAGAGAAAGAGATGCAGAGAGAGATAGATTAAGAGAGAGACAGATTTGGCTGCACACATTAGCAGTTGAAGTTAAACAGCCCTCTCTCTCTCTCTCTCTGTCTCTCTTTCTCTCTCTCTCTCTCTCTCGCTCTCTCGGCCCCTCGTTGTTCCTCCGAGGAACTCGACTCGAGACAATGTTTAGAGTCGGCGTCTCTGATACCTCATTAATCCGTCCTGCGCTGTTTGATTCTGCTAATAAATGCCTTTCATATAAAGTGCTTGTTTTATTCAATCTTGCGCTTGGCCCTCGCTCACACCGCGCAGCGCTAATGATTTATTTAGCTCTCGGCCTCGGATCAGCTCGAGCACGGTTCTCCGAATGAGCAAGAGAGAGAGAGAGAGAGAGAGAGAGAGAGAGAGAGAGAGAGAGAGAGAGAGGGGCCACGAGGGAAAACACCAACAAACACACACTTTCTTTAATGTAGATGTGCTCAGCTTTTAGCTCTTATCTCAGCAAAAAGTTTGGACTTTTTGCATTTTTCAAATTGCAACTTGGAGAAAGAGGGAAAGAGATGAAATGAAAGAGGGAAAAAAATGTGTGCATGTTGGAGGGATGTGTTGGGGGGGAGGGAAGAAGTGCACAAAGCTCATTGATGTTCATTTCTTCGCATTATTCTGTTTTTCACAACAAGCAGGGATCTCATTACCAGCTGATTTATACAATTAGCCTGCCTCGGCACCGCCAATTAAACAAGGACACAGGGGTTTAAGGTCACAGCTAATTGATCCGCCTGCAATTTGTGCTCCCTCCATCTCAGGAAAGGGAAAAAAAAAAGCGTTACGCGACCGAGCCCTCTGTTCACACACAGCAGAGGAGAACCGCAGGAGAACCCATCAGATCTGTGTAGCCGCGAGTCTGGTACTGACAATACAGACTGGATACGTGTGAAGATTTATGACGCACAAAACCTCAAAAACATTATTCATACCATGTAGCGCTGTTGAATCGTGGATTCTGATTGGTCAGAAGGTGGTGATTCTGACACATTATTGTTTCTATAGTAACAGTTTATTCACAGCGTCATGTACAGCGGCTGCTACGCTAATAATAAATGGATTAAACAGAGAAACCTCTGTAACTGATAAATAATATGGTGAAATTTTCTGTAAGGAGACATTTATTTAACATTTATGGAAGGAGTCTCCAGTGTCAGAGGTAAAGCTGTGAGTTTTCCGACATCTTCCGCGCAGAGGAGTTTACGCTTCTTTGCGGTTCCTTGGTAACAAAACATGACAAGCTGCATTTTGTTTTGTTTTTTTGTCTTATTAATTTCATAGAGCTGCTATGACATACAGTAAGTGAGAACAGGAACAAACTTCTTTCATGGATGTTCCACAGCATGAAAAGTAACTATAAATGGATAAAAAGTATCACATGTCGTTCTTTAATTAATAAGGGATTGTAATGGTTGGCAAATTGCTGTGGCTTAAAGTTAATACATTTAATGGTTTATTCCTTCCAAAAGATCTGAGAAGGTTCCCTTGAGGGCGAAGTGGGAATGAGTGAGTGTGTGTGTGTGTGTGTGTGTGTGTGTGTGTGAGCGTGAATGGAAAGCCGTTGTCATCGAAATCGCACCTCGGAGCTGGCAGCCTGTTTTGAGGTCTCAGAGGGGCACGCCGTAGGTCTGTGTGTGTCCCCACACTGTCTCACCTCTCCTGCACTGTGTGTGTGTGTGTGTGTGTGTGTGTGTGTGTGTGAGCCCTTGACAGGAGTGCTAATTCCATAAACGGTTCTCTCCTTCAGTCACATTATATATTCCTCTTTCCTGTTGAGCTTTAATAAAGACTGTCCTGTTTTAATTGCGGGGGGTAAAAAATTAACAAGAATTTGAATGTATAATGTGATGGTAATTGAGAGAAATGATGAGGAATGAAAGTAAGAGGAACGGTGTAAACGCTGTCGTTTTATTTAGGCTTTATTTAAGCAAAAGGCTCATCCAGATTCAAAAAAAATCTTTTTCATTACCAAAAAAAACCAATAATATTAGAAATAATTAGGATCTAGTGCAGTACAAAGCCCAGGCATGTGAGGAGCAAAGTGAATGAGACTGTGTGTGTGTGTGTGTGTGTGTGTGTGTGTGTGTGTGTGTGTGTGTGTGTGTGTGTGTATTGTACCGGGACTAAAGCAGTGAGAGTTTCCTCAATCAAACCCCTTCTCTAATTGCGTGATCATGGATTTCACTACAGAGAATTACAATCAGCTCCGAGTCGCTTTTATTAGTTTCCCAACTGTTTTATTACTGAAGCATTGTGTCTGTAATTACGCCTGCAGTGAGCTCACGCTTTACTCTTCTTCTTTATCTCACTGTCTCTCTCTCTCTTTCTCTCTCTCTCCTGAAATACAGGCATAGAAAAAAACAGGGAAGAATAAGGTGAGAGAAGAGAAGAGAAGAGAAAAACTCTGCAAAGTGAGAGAAGCAGAAAGAAAGAGAGAGAGAGAGAGAGAGAGAGAAACAGACAGATGGAGACACAGAGAGACAGACAGACAGAGAAAGTGACAGTAAGTGAGAGAAAAACAGACAGATGGATGGACAGAGAGAGAAAGAGAGAGAGAGAGTGAGGGAGGGAGAGAAAGAGAAAGTGAGAAAAAGACAGACACAGAGGGAAAGAGAGAAGCAGAGTAATAAAGAGAGAGTATGACACACAGAGAAAGAAAGAAAGAAAGAAAGAAAGAAAGAGACAAAGTGAGAAAAAGACAGACAGAGAGAGAAGCAGAGAGAAAAAGAGACAGACAGACAGAGAAAACGACAGACAGACAGAAGCAGAGTGATAAAGAGAGAGACAAACAGATAGAGAAAGAGAGAAAGAAAAAAAGAAAGAAAGAAAGAAAGAAAGAAAGAGACTGAAAAAAGACAGACAGAGAGAAAGAGAGAGAGGCAGAGAGATAGAGACAGACAGAGACAGACGGAGATAAAGAGAGAGACAGCCGAAAACAGTTTTTTAACAGCGCTACAAGTTTCAGAGTTCCACTCCATCTCTCCTCCACTCATGAGCCCAACACATGTCTCTAATAAACACAACACCGCAAAGTGACTGCTGAGGGCAGGAGCCAAAGGACACACACACACACACACACACACACACACAGACACACACACACATACGATAAAGCACAGTGCATTAACTCATGATATGAACATCAGCCTCAGAGAAATGAAAATCAGTGATGTTGAATTCTGGATTGTGATTGGTCAGAAGGTGTTGATTAATTTTCTATAACAGCAGCTCTGACAGTAGTGACTGTTAGAATGCACTTGTTCTAATATGTTATCGTTTCTGTAGTAACAGGGACACAGGGACTCATACGCCAGACGCTCCACTGATAATAAACGGATTAAAATACGTGTGTTATTGCTGATCTGTAAGGAGACGTTTATATAAAATTTATGGAAGGAGTCTCCAGTGTCAGAGGTAAAGCTGTAACTTTACGTTTTCGGACAGAGGACTCTTTTTGCGTAAGAAAGGTCAGGTTTTTTTCGTCTCATTAACTTCAAGAGAGAGAAAAAGAGAGAGACTGGTGAGGGAATGATTGTCTACAGCTGCTAAGTGAGAACAGGAACTAACCTGTTTCTCAGACAAACTGATACAAAAGCAAAACATTCATTAATTAATAATAAGTGTAATCGTTTGTAAATTGCTGTTGTATAAGAGGAATAAAACACGTGTGGATGTGCTGTTACTGGAAAATAACACACACTAGGAAGTCCAGGTTGATTTAATTACTGGACAACATAATACTGCTCGGTGTGTTTGTCCATCATGTGACAGCAAACAGTACATAACTACCTTAAAATTATAAAACATTATCACACACACACACACACACACACACATGCACACACTCTCTCAGTGAGTACACTCTTCACTCTTCCACAGCTTGTTTTAGAGAAATGTACTCTACAGCAATATGCTTTTAAACATCCTCCAAGGTGAGCTTTTAAGAGCCTAAACCTGCACACCGAAGCGGTTAAACTCAGTGGTCATCTCCTATTGCGTTCCGTGACATGACATGGAACATTTTAAATTGCACCCCATCACCTAAAGCTTTATTCAGGCCTCTGAACCTGTGAAAAAAAAACACATTACCTCTATACACTATTCCCATCCCTGCGCTCTTCTTAGTCCACAACATGTTAAAGAGGAGATTTAGCAAAGGCAGTTATTGGGACAAAAGAGCCAATCTCGCCCATCAGCAGGTCGCTCGTGTACCTAGTGGAGGCCAGGTTATCTCTCCACCAACAGCAGGGCCAGAACCGGGGCCGGAAAAAGGGGAGAAATGGGGGAAAATGAAGCAGGAGGCCTTAGACCAGCAACACAGGCTAAGCTGTCATTCGGGATGGGAGGATTGGATGGGAAGCGGAGAGGATGAAGGGGGGGTTCTCGCTTGAAAAAGCTCCATGCCTGTCATTCGGCACGGACCCCATTGTCAAATTCAATCTCCAGCCGGACAAAAAGCAACTCGCGCCTGCACTTCTTCCAAAAAGAAACATGGTTCCCCAGCAGCAAGTCGACTTAATTATTGAGCGAGATAAAGCTATCGGAGAGGAGGTTCAGGAGGAGGAGGAACATCAGGAGGAGGAAGGAAGGAAGGAGGGGTAAAACATCCTAACAAAGGTAGTACGAGTATTGACTAACAATGTCCATACCAGGTGCTGTGATCACTAATAATTAGCTAATTGGTATTGACATAAACAAACTAATATTTTTAGCTAACGTGAATCTGTGGTGTGACGCTCTCGCTGTGACGAGTTTGTGTGACGAGCAATCGTATAAAGTTGGGGGTGCTAATACTTATGAAAATGGCGAGAATATTAAGTGCAAACTTTGTTTGCAATTTTGTAATATTTACATGATGGTGTATTTTTGAATATTTACAATCCCATGTTCTACGTTTTGTTATCGTTTCTATAGTAACAGCTCACTCGCAGTGACTCGAACAGCAGACGCTACACATAATCTCATCTAAAGACTAATCATTAACAGATTTTAAAAAACATGTTCCTATTTACTAAAGAAAGATGTATAATCATTGATACACTGACATTTTCTCTGTTTAACGTGAGAAGCTGAGTTTTTTTTTGTATTATTAACTTCTAGATAGAGAGAAAAAAGAGACGCTGGTGAGGGAATGACAGTGAAGTTCAGGGTGGTAACAGTCATGCCGCTTCACTGCACCATCCTGTCACTGATTATTTTCCTACAACAACGTGCCACAGTGTGTGTTATTCCTCACACAGCCATGATGCTGCTGCAGTGCCTGAGGCAGAAATGGTCTGCATCTTCTCTAGGTCACGTTGCAAGGGCCTTCGGCACCACGAATGCTCAGAATACATAAAAATCCACCATATCATTGAGTTATTTGGGTTTGGTGACAGTCCAGCGGGTGAACATCCACAGCTTGAGGAGACCGATTGCACCCCTGGAGTCACAATCACGGGTTCAGAGTCTGCTTCGGCGACTCACCAGCCATTCTCTCGCTCTCTCGCTCTCTTATCGCCCACACTCTCACGGGGCGTTTTAGCCGCTGAAATCCTGTTCACCACATACTGGTTTTTAGGAGCTGTGAAATGAGTGCCGGAGAAGCGTGGCCACAATGTCCGCCTGTGTTGCCACTGGCCTTGAAAATGGGCTCGGGGCTTTTTGTCCAGGGAATGCATAAATGGAAGTTTTTAACACCTCAAAGGAAAGAAGGGCTTTTGTGCGGCCGCACTGGTGAAAGTCGTCGCTCTCCTGAGGAGGCAGACGCGTTGAGTGCTACAGGACAAAAGGACCCGGAGCCCCGAGCAGCAGGAGACAGGCTCGGCCATGAGCTCCACACCCATACACACACACACACACACACACACCTATACATACACTATCACTAACCTATACCTATATATGTACATATATAGACATATATACACACAAACGGATACGTACACGACACAGACACACTCACACACACTTCTTTTCTTTTACCGACAAAGGTTCAAAACATGCCTCATTTTCAGTGACATGAGCATGATCTTTAGAAAAAAAAAAAACATACAAATCTTTTACACAGATGCTGAGTAAATCTTTCTACAAAAGGAAACAGCTTGAAAACAAAGTCACGTTGATTGATTCAGAGTCTAACTTTGGTTAAAAAAAATAATAATAATTCCAGGCTTCCTTCTTCTCAATTCACTGCTACTTCTGAAATTCATTCATTTTGTTTTTCAGACAACAAAAGCCGACAGCCAGCGCTGACAATCAGCGCGCGTGAGCGTTACACATCCACAATAAACATTTAAATGCAAATAAATCTGAGGCACAAAAGGACCCGCATCTTCTGTCAGTGGCAACATAATCAACCTGCAATTGTCTCCTGACTTTCAGCCATTTTCAGTGACAAGGTCTAAGCGGCGAGCATCTGTATTCAAATGACTGCACTCTTTAAAAGACCAAACGCAGGGCAGGGATTTTTTAAATTTATTTATTTTTTTCCCCCTAACAGTGCCGAAAGTCAATCACATGGTGAATTAAACCAGAATGGGATCAATTGATCCAGAAATGATCAGGTTACAATCAGGCGCCATCAATTGTCCACGAAATTATTAGTATTTTTATTTTTTTCTTGTTGTTTTTTTGTTCAGACTGGAAGCAAGTGTGACACCGTCGCATTTTCAAAGATTACATTTGCAACTGAATTGAAAATGCAGCAGCTTTAGACAATCTGATAAGACTGAAATGAGGGAAACGTGAAAAGATGAACAGGAGAACATTAAAAATGGCGTCTTTTGTAGCGGATAAAGAGAAAACAAGGCTCTGTGAAGTGAGCTCAGGACGGCCTTCGCTCTCGACATGGGTGTGGTGACGCGGAGTTACTGATACCACCCTGAAGTTGATTATTTTCCAATATAGCAGCTATAAACAGTCGTTCCCTCACCAGCCTCTCTTTTTCCTCTCTCTTAACAAAAAAAGCTTGTAATGTTACTAACAAACTGCAAAAGCGTAAACACATCTGTCCTGAAGATGTCAGAAAACCTAAAGTTACAGCTTTACCTGTGACACTGGAGACTCCTTCCATAAATTTTAAACTATATAACAAGATAACTTCACCATGTCAATGATTTCACACTTTTTCATTTGTTTTTTATGAGCAGAGCATCCGCTGTACACATCCCTGTGAATGAGCTGTTACTATAGAAACGATAATGTATTAAAACGAGCGCATTAATGTATATAAACCTGTGATTTGCAGCTGCACTACTGTCAGGGCTGCTGTTATAGAAACACCTGACACCGTCTTCTGACCAATCCCAATCCAGATGGGATAAAGAAGGTTATAACAACGACAAAAAGCAGGGCGAGAAATGGCAACAGCAAAAAAATGAGAGGAAATATTTCATAAATTCCTAAATACACTCATAAATCCTTGGCACAAACCTGCACAGGGAAAGAAAACAAATAATATAAAGAGCTACGTTTAGGTATGAGAGAAATACCCGGAAAGAAAACGAGCGCTTTACAGCGAGCTAAACGTTTCCTCAGACGTTCTTCATAGGAATGTAAATCTTAACCGTGATGGACAGCTGTGTTTACAGCGAGCCCTATACAACCGGCTTACGCATTGAAACAATTAACATTATAACCTCTCGCTTCAGTTGTTTACATTAACGCCGATCACGCCGATCTTTCCTTCCTCTCAAAAGCTCACGATTAATCGTCACATGGTGGAGAGCAAATGACTGCATTTGGGAAGGGTGGAGAGAGAAATGATCGGTTTGAGAATATCTCTGCATTCTTAATTTTCTAGAGAGGGAAATGATTTAAAGGACGCGCACAAATCTTGGCTGACACGACCGGAGCTGGCTAGGCAATCTTGCTCTCCGTCTTGGCGCTGCACGCATTTAGGGCGAAAAAAAAAGAAGCCCCTGAACACAGAGC
The DNA here is from genome assembly GCF_027358585.1 of Pangasianodon hypophthalmus. Taxonomy (NCBI): domain Eukaryota; kingdom Metazoa; phylum Chordata; class Actinopteri; order Siluriformes; family Pangasiidae; genus Pangasianodon; species Pangasianodon hypophthalmus. Next base: position 1,497,098 of record NC_069720.1, read on the forward strand.
ACTTTCCTCTCTCTGGTGAAAAACAAATGCTTCATTTGAGTCACTGATCGGCGGTATAATTGAGTTTATTACCCTTTTTTTCTTTTTTTTTTTTTAAAAGGACGAAAAAATAGAGCTTTTGAAAAGTGGAGGTCAAATTATCTCTCCAGTCAGGCAATAAATAAGTCAAACAAGGTAAGGGCTCCTGCCAGCAGTATTTTAGTGCCGAATTCAATTAGTGGGAGAAAAAAAACAGGAGACGCATGATTCTCAGCTCGGCTATTAGAGACACGTCCTTTCCCATGATGCCGCAGCAATCAGCTTTTCAGGTGTTGGAGAAGAGATGAGCAGCTGTACGAGGACGAGAGCGGCTTCAGGAACGCAATCACAGCGAGTTTGGAGAAATTACATGTGGCACATGATTGCACCAGCAGGTCGAGGACAGATTTTATTATTATTATTATTATTATTATTATTATTATCGCTTTACCTAAACCTCCACGTCTAATGATGTGGTCACAAACCCATGAAGCAGGAGTGACGATCTAGACCAGCGATATTCAATTAAACTATGCGAAGTTGCGATATACTGTATCCTTGCATTTCATGTGACATCACACTGTATCATGGCGCCATTTGAGAATCAAATAGGACGCATCAATGTTATCAAGCTGGTGGAACCTTAAGAAGATTTATTTTTATTTATACTGCTCTAATACACTTCACTACACACACAATACATCTTGTGGAGCAGTTACACTTTCTCGTAGCTGTGTTAGCTAGCTAGCTACGTCACAGGACAACTGGAAAGCTTATCTCAGCAGCAAGTTAGCAAACGTTAGTTAGTTAGTTAGTTAGCTAGCTGATATCGACTTAACGTTAAGGAGAGTGGGTGTGTGTGAGATAAATAAATATCAGAAAACCACAAATTTGGTAAGTTTTCTGCCAGTTTAAGTGGAATCTGCAATTCAGAGGAAAGTAACAAAAAGTCTATTTTATTGAAATACCATCCCTTCTTAAGTAAGGTGAGAAGTTTTTGCCATTTCTAACTACATTAATGTTGTGCAGCGAAGCCAAAATTTCGGTCCCAAACCCAGAAAAATCATATGACTGAGACACTAGGATAAGAAGGATGAGACAATACGACGTAGTAATGATTTGTTTCATAGTGGTTCTTTACGTTACCACTTTCACTCTGAGCGTCGGTTTCGAATATATATTTTCGAATGTTTTTAATAAGTCATGTTATCATTAATCAGTTTGTTGATCAGATCAGAGAAGGTAAATAAAACGAAAAGATTCAATGAAACGTTGTGAAAACTCTTTCCTTTCCCAGTGAGCTGAGAATCTGCTACAGAAGCCATGATGGTTTATGTTTTAAAAAAAAACATGGGCTGGATTTTCTTTTTATTATACGGTGATCGTTTCTGGTACGGGGTTTTTGGAGTGCCTGGTCCACCAGTTGACGACGGCTGCTCTAGGAATATAAGTGAAACTGAATTCTCTCATGTTCCTTTCCATTATGCAAGTCATTGTAAATGTTATGAGACGTACAAGGTGGTCAGACAATCTAAAACAAGCATAGTAAAGTAAAAAAAAAAAAAATGAGACACACACACTCCACACGCCCAACCTTACAAACCTTACAAACCCTACAAACCTTACAATGTGGCCTTTGTGACATAATGCCCGCTCCATGGTGGATTTTTGGAAAATAATCCAAATTTTCCTATCCCATGTATCCAGTAATAACAACTTACATCACATAGCACTGCTTATGTGTGCTGAGAGTGAAGTTTGGTGTTTTTTTTTTAAGGTTCGAGAGGGGGGTAAGACAAACATGGCCAAACGGTTATTATGTTCCAGTCGTGCCCAGAGAGCCCATTAGAGCGTGGCACTGGCCGTGTGAAACCCGAGGAACTCGTCACCTAGAGAAGTCCGGAGCAGACTGTTAACAAGCCAGACGTCTGTAAAATAAATATGAAGACATTTTTTTAAGAGTTTGTGTTTTTCGCGAATTTCATATCTAACAGTTAAATTGGACAAAACATGAACGTCAGACTTTAAAAGAAATGGGATCCACTTGACCACACACATACACACACAGAGCTGATGATAGCAACATGAGGTTAGCATTATCGGTGATGAAAGCACGACAGGTGGGTCACATGAAAAGGTCTCGACATTTCACTGCGCCTCTTTACCACATGGCTTGCATTATTCTCAACATATATAAATTTCCGACCTGCTAGTGTGCTTCAGCTTCGGCCGATAAATCCGGAAGCAATCCAAGATGTAAATAAAAGCGGGACTTGAGACGGCACATGGGAAAGGTGGCACAAGGAGAACACTCAGCTCTCGACCTTGGCTCTCAGCTCAGCGCAACTTCACACTTTCTCCTCCAGATTTTTCAAGCACCATGCAAAGTCGAGTGTTGAAGCAGCGGCTTGATTACCAGGGCACGTCTCTTAAAGCACACACACGGATCTCAGCTCGAAAAAACACACCAAGGATGAGAATAAACTGTAAAAAAAATGAGCTTTAAACACAGTGTTTGTGTGGGGAATTGAAAGGATCCCAACTTTAAACCACACCACACTTTGTAAAAGCGAAACCACTATTATTGTTGTCGCTAAAGGTTTGACGCTGCTCAGTGCACAAACTGTTTTTTTTCTTGTGCTGCTCACAACACACAATACAAGTTCAAAAATTTTGCCATGAAGTATTATTTTTCTCCGTTTCTAAAGGTTGTGAAAGGCTTCAAGATAAGCAGCCTTCAGCTATAAATTCAGAGAATGCTAAGCTTTTTATATATTTTCTATTTTTTTATGTATAGCTCTCCGAGCGAAAAAACCAAGCCCTGCTGAAATCAAAAGGCCAGGGGAAGGTTATTCTGAGAGGGAAGTCACTTGTGAAATTGTAAAATTTGTGAGAGATTGCAGTCTATTTCAGATGCTTTTTATGAACCCGAAGCAGGCTATCGCACGGCGGATCGTGTTTTAGGAGACTGAGAGATGAGAAGAGAGAGGAGTAAAGCGATGCTAATCTCCCCGTCAAAGTGAAGCGATAACAAAACGCTTTTATCTGCCTCTGGAGTCGAGGAAGAACAAGAGACGAAGTCTACTTTTACCACAGTGCTGTTGAATTCTTGAATCTGATTGGTCAGCAGGTGTTGATTAATTTTCTATAACAGCAGCTCTGACAGTAGTGCAGCTGCAAATCACAGGTTTATATTAAAGCTCTTGTTCTAATACATTATCGTTTCTATAGTAACAGCTCATTCACAGGGACTCGTAAACATGTAAGTAAACATTTAATTTAACATTTATGGAAGGAGTCTCCAGTGTCAGCGCTTTGTGACAGTCAGAGGTAAAGCTGTAATTTTAAGTTTTCTGATGTCTTCAGGTTCTTTGCGGTTTCTCAGTAACTTTACAAGCTTCATTTTTTTGTCTTATTAACTTCAAGAGAGAGAAAAAAGAGAGAGTGGTGAGGGAGCGACTGTTTACAGCTGCTATAAGGTAAGTGAGCTAACGTGTTTCACAGACAGACAGATAAAAACTATGATGTGTTTTTCTTTAATAAATCAAAATTGTACTCGTTGGTAAATTGCTGTGGTATAAGAAGAATAAAACACTTCAAGACATGCTGTTACAGGAAAATAATGTAGCTGTCACGCATTAATAATGATATCTTCTGCACATTTTTAGAAGACCTTTAAAAAACCAGGCTGACATCAAGGATGATATCAGAGCTTTGTGGAAGACAAAAAGAAAACACTCCGTAGAACATTTCTGCTTGTTTTTTTTTTTCCATCTGAATATTCATCCAGTTTCCACGTCCCCAAGAAACTCTTCTAATCAGAGTCACTTCCCCCTTTAATCACAGGGGCTGTAATTATGTTCTGATAAAGCGTTTTTTCCCGCACTCCTCCATGTCACTCACAGGTCTAGTGCGTGGAACACGGCGCTAAAAGCTGTCAGACGTCACACACCCGCACCGACGCTCATCCTTTCACCACTAATTGATATTATTACTGACCTAACATGCCTCAGAGACGCTGGACGAGTAAAAAAGATATATAACCAAGTCCAGAAATCGGAGATGACTTTACCAGATCTGCTGCAATTCTTTAAACCTGAGTGCAAATGGAAAGGCGCCCATTTTTTTTTTTTTGCCAAAAAACAAAAAGCAGCACCACGGCTATATCGAGGCTTCTGCTTTTCTCTTTGTGAATCCATCCAGCACAGGGATTAGAGGAGAAAAAAACCCTCTTGGTTTCCATGTTCATCTTGGAAGAGCTCGACGTCAGGGACGATCGCGCACCGCAAGTTGATAATGATGACGATTTAATTAGAAGGCTCTCTGTGGTCTCTGGAGTTTGACCAAACTTCTCCACCCTGCAGATGGCGACCAATAAATTTAGCTACACCGAGAAAGAGAAGGAACATCTCTTCATCTCCACTACCACCAGCACCATCATCATCAACATCATCATCTCAGTCCTGCCACTAAACCAGAGACAGAGAGCTTTATTCCCATGTGATATGCCACCACACACACACACACACACACACACACACACACACACATACACACACACACACGTTTAAGCCAAGATCTGAAACTACTTCTCTGTTATAAGCCTTTTGAAATATAGTGACTCTGCTTATATAACGTTAGAAGAATAGCCTTATGAAAAGGTCCGAGCTGAAAAAAAAACAGAGCGTGTGTTTCAAAGTGGCCTCGGGATTCTGATAAACAGAAGAACAAAAAAGGAACGTGCTGTAAAATTAACGGTTCAACAAGTCACAGCTCAGAGAAAACCTCATCTCATTTGCATCACAGAGGGCCTGAGAGGGTTCGAGTTTTGCTCTGTGTCATAGTTTCAGTTTCTTTCTTTCTTTCTTTCTTTCTTTTTTTATAGAGAGCTACAAGGGATGAAAAAAGGGGGAAAGGTCTCCACTCTTAATCTAATAACCCCTGCCTCTTCTACTTCTTCTTCCTTCTCTTCCTCTGGCGTTTAGATTTTCCCGTCCACTCAGCTCGGAGCGACTTACGCTGTTCGTGGGTGTCCGGCGTGTGCCAGTGTGGCTGTTCTTTAAGACCATCAAAGAGGCTCTTGGGTAAGGCTCGGGAGGCAAAACCGCACATTTTCCTCCATCATTTCAACAGTTTTTCCATTTAAAAAAAATGAAAAAAAGGAAAAAAATATTACACCATTATAGTTCTCTCACTCAGCAGACTTTTGACAGCCGTGCTGTGAAACAGTCCTGTGACACGGAGGAGATGAAGAAGGAGAAGGAGGAGGAGGAGGAGGAGGAAAAGGAACTCAAAAAAAGAAAGAAACGAGAGTTTGAAATTATAGTCCTGGACCAGGAGGTAGCTTGATGAACGAATGAAAAAACGGATATGTTTTAATTCATTCGCAATTTGTTTTCCATTGCCTGTGCCAGAGCAAAAAAAAAAAAAAAAAAAAGGGAAAAGGTTCACATTTTCCATTTCACTTTTGGTGTGGTTCAGAATGAAGGATAAAGAAAGAAGGAGTGAGAGAGACAGGGAGAGAGAGAAAGAAGTGTCTTTGCTTTGGAGACACTGTGGAGGATCAGCGAGTTCACGTCTCTTTGTAACGAGGAAGACGTCTGAGGCCCTGTTTGTTTGTTCGATATTTCCATACTGACGTGTCCTTGACCCCTACGTCCCTTCAGCTGAGTGTCCTCGGCAGTTCTACCCACAATCCCCGTCGCCTTAAGAACCGGAGGACACACGCGTGGCCTATTCAGCTACAAAGACGCCTGGCACTGCTTTGAAACATCGTTATCTGTGGAGGCGCAAACACACACACACACACACACAAGGCATCAACGCCTCATCAAAGCTCGTTCACGAACAAGCTCCAAGTGCTTTCTCTCCGTACCTGCCCATTTTCTACGCAGCCCAGAGAGAAATAAAACGTCCACCAGTGCTCAAGTGACGTTTTTAGAAAGGAAGAGAGAGAGAGAGAGAGAGAGAGAGAGAGCAGCACTTGTGGTCGGGTCTGCTGAAGCCATTTTCTCATGACGCACGCCCTGTAAAATCCGCGAGTCAGTGTAAATAATCATGGAATAAGGAAACAAAAGAGCTGGCCAGAGCGATTTGAGCTTAACTACTGTCAGAACTACAGCCACAGAAATTGCACCCTCCTTTTTTTCCACCCTCTTTTGTCACTTTAATTTGTTTTTGGCATCGTCCGTCCTGAGTTTCCACAGACGAGAAAAAAAACACTGTAGGCAATGCGAATTTTGGCATAACGTCCTCAAACGTTTTCCATATAATTTTCAAGAGTGGATCAGATGTCCATTTTTGCAACTACAATAAAAAACTGTAGAGCAGCGGAACAAGATGTTAGCTACTGGTTCTTCAAAAAAAGCCAGAGCCTCTAGAAGATCTAGTGTCACATTAAAAACGTTGTTTTAGAGTTTTAGTGCATTTTTAACGGTATTTCTCATTCCTACCTTTCTGATTATCCTCCCGATCTTTGCGTTTGACCCAACATACAGAACACGATCTTAGCTAACGAGCCCATAAATATAAATCTATAAATATGTCTATATACTGAATATACTTGTTTTAAATGAGTACAAATATATATTGATATGCTTACTAATACATATACAATTACATAAACTGATCAGGTCCTTAGGTCGTTTAACCCAAAGTCATTTTTTTGGATCACAGAAATGCGGCAATTTGTCAAAATATTCACAGAAAATGTATCTAGAACTTCTGAGATTGATCAGAAATGCAGACAGGATGCAATAATTGCTCTTTGTTTTTTCTTAAACATCATCCTGCACAGGGACAGCGGATGAAAATGAGTCACACTTGAAAAGAAAGCGAGATAGACAGAAAGAAAGAAAAAACGATGTTACATGCTTCATTTACAAACTCATTTGCATACCACGAACATTTGTGACGTCAGTACTGCAAAGCCGAATATCATGATGCTGATTAACAAACTCTGTACTGTGCAGCACACACACACACACACACACACACGATCAGTGCATTCGTACAGAAAGCAAACCGAAGATGACGTTCGTGTGAATAATTTCAGCGCAGTAGCACGGCCTTCTAATTCAGCGAGCCACGTCTCTGTAGATTAATTACTGACCTCTAACTGGCTTCTTGTAAAGTTAGTGATCTATCAGCTTGTGACAGGTTCGCGATGAGCCGAGCTGAAATAAACACATGCGCAAAACACACACACACACACATTGTGACAGGCCGATGGAGAACAGTGAACAGCTGTGAGTGCAGAATGCTAACGTCTGTTAGCGTTTTAAATACAGCCAGTGTTCACTGTACACGTCCTAAACACGCTGTGTGTCACAGTACGGTTTAGCGTAGCAGCTTAGCGACTGATTTACCGCTAGTTTTAGCATTCGGGAGCGCGCTCAGTGAGAGACTATAGTACTCTTATTGTATTCTTATCATAGTACATTTATTGTAGTACTCTCACTTCATTATCCTTACTGTATTACTGTATTATTCTGATTCTGTATTACTCTTATTGTTGTACTTTTACTCTGTATTACTACATTATTCTTACTCGATGACTTTTAATGCTACTGTATCACTTTTACTCTGCATTAAGCTTATTGTACTACTGTAATATTCTTTATGTAATATTCTTAAAGTATTCCTCTTACTCTGTATTACTTTTACTCTGCATTAAGCTTATTATACTACTGTAATATTCTTACAGTATTCCTCTTTACTCTGTATTACCTTTCATATGATAAGAAGAGTACAGTAAGACCAATGCAGTAGTATTAATAGTAATACAGAGTTTTACACTTATTGTATTACTCTTACTCTGTATTACACTTACTGTATTACTCTAACTGTAACAGTCTAACTGTAGTTTTCTTATTGTATTCATTTTACTTATTACATTACTATGACTGTCTTAATATTACTGTATTACTCTTATTGTTTTATTATTACTGTATTACTCTAACTGTACTGCTCTTATTATTCATCTTACTTTAGTTCTCTAACTGCATTGCTCTTATTTTATTACTTTCGCTCTGCTAACACACTCGTATCATTTCACTCGTGGTACATTTCTCAGACTGTATTACTCTTACTGTACTACTGTAACTTAATTACTCTGACTCTATTATTATTTTTACTGAATAATGCTTATTACATGCTTATTACATTACTGCTACTGTATTACTCTTAACTCACGATACATCAAAAAATGTCTGAGAATTTATCAGATAGAGTGATGTGACATGTATACATGGTGATATTTTTTTCTTTTTTCCACAAACTTCCAAAATAAACTTGCTGTAGTTTTTCAGTGCGTGCCTTTAAAAAATTATGGAATATAAAAACACACAAGGACTGAAAATAATAAACAATATATTATTATTATTATTATTATTATTATTATTATTATTATTATAAAGCATATTGTGATTATAGCACTATACTGAAATTGTGATATATTTAAAAATAAACCGGGAGGAATTACTTTTTGTTATTTTACAAAAAAATAGATCTGGAATTTATATGAGAGTCAAAAGTGCTCTGGTTTGTTATGGGGCTTATTTGCATATTGAATTACAGCATTAGAGATTTCTGTGATATATCAGCATCACAAGCGATATACTGTCCAGCCCTATTTCTAAAAACACTCCATTTTTTCTTCGTATATTAGATAAAATGATAAAGCGTGTATTTGGAGAACTCTCCGATGCCCCAAAAAAGAGACATCTAGACTCTTAGGCAGAGAAAAAAAACCTCCCCAGAATGATCCCTGTAATAAACTGGCAACGGCGTCCAAACAATTCACCACATTTGCTATTAAATAAGCCATGCAAAAAGCATGAGCGGGAGAAAAAAAGAAGGAGAAAACACACACACACACACCCACAAGTTACACATTTAAGGCGACAACAATTACGAAGGCAATGAAGGCCCATCATAAACACGGGTTTGATATATAAAAAAAAAGGCTTCGCATCATTTATTCATGCGCCAATTAAAGGTTAAACACATGGCAAAGGCTCAGCGTTTTCGGAGAGCAGCTGCACAGAGGCACAGCGAGACGGGAGGCCACAACAAGAAGCTTAGAAAGAGAGAGAGAGGGACAGAGAGAGAAAGAGGGAGAGAAAAAAAAGCAAACTAACTTTGTCTTGAAATGGTTTTGGCTGCGGGACAAGCTCTCCGCAAAAGAGCACGCACTGGCATAAACATTTGTACAAAATTATAAGTGCATACAGAGACGCATACGGCAGTCAACCACCCGCATGCTGAACCCTCTGCCTTCACGAGTGTGTGTGTGTGTGTGCGTGTGTGTGTGTGTGTGTGTGTGTATGAAGCTCCGAAAAACCACTGCATTTTAATTACTGCCAGCCACCACACTGCGCTGCTTTGATATGGAAATGACCCGCGGTCTTCATATGCATCACCGAAAAAAATCTTCCTCTGATTCATAAAAAACAATGTGTTACACCTGATAGTGCTGATTAGAGAGAGGAAATGTGTGTGTGTGTGTGTGTGTGTGTGAGAGAGAGAGAGAGAGAGAAAGAGAGAGAGAGAGAAAAGCTCACACTTCATTAATTCCACACATTCACATGTATTTTTCATACATAATAGAGAGAATATTTAAAACGATAAATTAAAGAGATGTTTGCAATGTTCTTAATTCTATTACAGTGTTTTATGACTGAAGGATCGCGTCGATGTTTCTGAGCGTCCGTTCTCATGTTTTCACGCGATGGCTCTCGAGCTCTCTATAAAGAGCTCTATTTTTACACCGGAACATTCTGGAACACGGCTGATATTGTGTCCTGTCAGGTCAAATCGGACCGTGTAAAGCCTTCCTTTCTTTCTTTCTTTCTTCCTTTCTTTCTTTCTTTCTTCACCTCGTGATGCGGCGAGTCCACAGGTGCGCATATTTCCCTAAAAGATGCTCTTATTCAGAGCACAGAAATCAAATCAGCTTCAAAGATAAGATCTGGATTAAGGGATGATTCATTTCAGTCTGCTTAATAGTCATGTTACAAGCTCTTCTGTCATACAGCCTCTCTCTCTTTCTCTCTCTCTCTCTTTCTCTCTCTCTCTCTCATTTTTTTATTATTTTTTTTTCTTTTGCTTCAGGAGCAGGTCTGCAATTTGGGTGTGTTGTTAAGTCATAGATAAGTATAGGCTGCCTAATTTCCACTTACAGTAAAGAGGGGGGGAAAGAAATAAGAAATACTTAAGGCGTGGAAAGATGTTAAAGATCCACACACACACACACACACACACACACAGCCGTCGTTCGATTGTTAGTATGGAATTACACCTTTGATTTTCTCCATCAGCGAGGTCAACGTCCCTGACTCAGGCTTGGAATAAATCATCGGGTTTTTACGAGACACATCAGCACAACACCTTCATCGAAGATGACAACAGTTTTGGAAAATCTGCTCTCGAGCCTAGAATAATAATCGCATCACTTTCTCTTTCAATACTAGTGTACTAGAGTGTGTCTTTCCTTGTCAGTGTATATCTTTTGTATATATACCCCTTGAGTGTGTGTCTTTTAACATATGACAATAAAAAGCTAATTAAATGTACAAGAGTGATCGTTAAGGTCCAGTTATGTTTTAAATCGTTATTAACGCTACACTACGTTCTTATTACTGTGTAATAAAAGGTGTACGCATGAACGTACCACCTGAGTGACACCCTGTTTTTTCTGTTACTTTTTGAAACTCGAGCACATATATATATATATATATATATATATATATATATATATATATATATATATATATATATATATATATAAATATATAAAATGAGCTAAGATCAAATAAATCAGCTCTATTTGTTGGGAATACGTTTTTCTTTTTTGTTTTTTCTTTCCTGCACATCACACATGAAAAGCAACTAATGCCATCCTAATTAAAAAAGTGCACCACAACTTCAATAATGCATTCCATAAACTTGAGATATTCTGCCACAAAAGCAGCAACGAGGGAAAGAAAGAAACACACACACACACAGAGAAAGAGAGAGAGAGAGAGAGAGAGAGAGACAACCTCCTAATGAACATGTTGCCATCGGTTTTGATCATTGTTGAAATATTCCACAGCAAATTAGCTAACGCTTAAAGACAGATGTCACAACATGTGCTGCTGCAGTTCTCTCTCGCCCCGGCTTTCCTCCCCTACGGCTGGTGCACGCCTTTACCTTTATACCAGACCTGCTGTTGTTTACCTCGGCTGGTGTTTATCATTAGGGCGCTGCATGCTGGCACGGTTCTAACCTCACCGAAATGAAACAGAGAGCTAAAAAACCCCTGAGTGCATTCCACTAGCATCAGTGTGATCCGAACCTCCACAGCTGTGCTATAGACAAAAATCAATTTGATGCATGGATAAATTCCTGTTATGCATGACAAACTGTTGCAGCATGCACATGACACACTATATATAAAAATAATATTCACTTCCATTTTCCACCCAAGAAGAAATTTCTGTAATATTATAGGCCTAGTGATATTATAAGCTTTTTTCCCCCCTTGACACACTCTAAGTGACCGGTGTAGCTGTTTCTCCTCCTAAATTTCTCCTCAATGCTTCTGCTCACATTCCTACAAGTAATATAATTTCAATGGCATGGAATTCATTTTGGTAAGGATATTATACATGGATAAATGAGTTACAGCATGAGCGACTGCATCTAGAAATTTCTCTCAGCATCAAGGACATAAAGACAGAAGTGCCTCTTGGTTTTTAACAAGAAGACCAAAGACCAGACAAGATCAGCAAAGACAGGACCAATTAGTGTAAATTAAGCAGGATGAAAGAAATGCAAAATTCACTTTATATCAAATGCAAAGAGTTTAGAAAAATTAGAAATGACTGAGCACTGCTGAGGAAAAAGACTCTTTACTAACATGCAAGCATCTCAGTCAGGGTAAATTATTTGAAGGAAATAACTGCATGTATTTGTCTAGATTTCTGTATAAATAATGCAGAACAGGAATGCTGCTAATAATTCATTCCAGTTTTAAAAAACAATCCGAAAAAAAAAAACACAGACAGGAATGTACAATTTAGCATGAAATAACTGAACAATAAATCTAAACAATCTTCCAAAAAAGATATTTTATTACTAAGCTTGTGATCCAAACCAAAGGCAAGACAACACCTGCAATTGTTTTAAAGAGAAAAGCAGATAAATAAAGACAGCAAACACTCTGTGCTTTACATTTTCTGCCCATTAAAGCACAGGAATGCGCTCGCTTTTCCTCCAATGGATTTTTTTTTTTCGGAATCACAGTGTAGCAAATTGCTCTAATCCGATTTAATGCTTCAGAATAATCACAGAACAATCACAAGAACCTCGTTGCTTTGCTTTACTGCTTTCCTTTATTCTAGCTTCCATATCTTACAAAAGAGGCGCGAGCCAAAAATATAGAATGATATAGATTGGTTTTTTTTCCAGATCATATGCATGTGTAGATTTAATTAAACAGACACGCGTGCTGCAACGCTTACTGTAAACACTGCATGCAGAGTAAACTAAAACCGCCAAAAAAAACCTAAATTCATCCTGAAAGTGCGCGCGGAAAGAATCAAAAGAGCCGGCAGCGCGCGCACACGTGACTGTCCAATGAGAAAGATCCGGGGCGAGCGAACACACACACACACACACACACACACACCAGCCTGCAGTGCGCTCGCGCTACAAAATGAAACCTAAAAAAAAAAAAAATTAAGAAAAAAGAAAAAGAAAGAAAGACATTTCCTTCCCATACAGTGCGCAAAAAGGAGAAGAAGAAGAAGAAAAAAAAAAAAAACAACTTACCGGCACCACATGCGACAATCGTTTCTCTCTCCAGATCCCCGGCTACAGGAAACGGCGCGGTGTGCACAGCGCGCGCGACGGCACGGTGTTTCCGCTAAGCCACGCGCAGACAGTCCTGGAGAGGAGAAGAAAAAAAGGAGCTCAATTTTTATTTATTTTTTTTTTTTTAAAGGGTGAAAGTTGAAAAATAAAAAGTTATGCACGGTGTTCGGGTGTTCGCTGCGTTTCCGCTTTTGTGATGTGAAGTCATTTTTATTTTTAATTTTTTTTACAAATTACTGATTGATGTGCAAATGATCAATCCATCCATCCATCCATTAATCAATCAGGATACATTCAGCTGTCTTGGAAATGCATGAATTATTATTATGATTATTGTAATTATAATAATGAGTTTGGAATAAAGGGGTAGTGAAGGGGTTTATTAGTTATAATAACCGACATGGTTTATTTCCTGCAAATGCGACAAATGCAAAACAATTGTCAGATCCCATCCAGAGTCTCTCTCTCTCTCTCTCTCTCTCTCTCACACACACACACACACACACACACACACACACACACTCGGGGAATAAAGCATGTCCACTGAGAGCCCAGGACAGGAGAGGACAGGAGGACAGGAGGACAGGACAGTGCAGCACATCCCTTGCCCAGCAATAATCAGGACAATGTGCTGAATCGGCGGTCTAATTATAAACGCGCCATGTGGACCTCCATTGCCGCCTTACCTTATGAGGGAAGTTGCACACACACAGCGGCACGGCAACTGTTCAAACCAGAATGCCATTAGCGGATCAGCTTCGACCCAACACTGGGACGAGCAGGGAGAGGTGGAGGAGGAGGAGGAGGAGGAGGAGGTGGAGGAGGTGGAGGTGGGGGATTGCTTTTCAAACAGCCCGTCTCACTTAAGACAAGAGTGTATTATTAGCCGCCCGGTTATTCTTATAGCTCCTTCTACACACTGGACACAAAGTTCAGCTGGAGAAGGGAGAGAAGTTAAGCTGGGTTTAATTAAGGTGTCCGATTGCGTCCCTGAACAACACAGCTTCTGTGTCTCCATCCGAGTTTATAAAGACAGACAGAGAGAGAGAGAGAGAGAGAGAGAGAGAGAAATGCAAACGAAATGAATTTCATATGAAATGTGTTTCGCTCACAAGTTTACATGATGCGCTTCATTTAAAAAGCTTGCATTTCTTTTTTATAATAATAATAATAATAATAATAATAATAATAATAATAATAATAATAATAATAAACAGAGAGGCTATACATTCCTAAAAAAAGACGTCAGAATGCTGTGTTTCTTATTAAAATATTATCAGCTCATGTCCAGCAGTCGCAAAGTCGCTTATCTCTCTCTCTCTCTGTGTGTGTGTGTGTGTGTGTGTGTGTGTGTGTGTCAGACAGCGGCTCTAGTTTGGAGGGAAACACCCTTCAGATGATGAGCTATCTCTGTCACACAGGCAAAGTTCACACGCATTGCAAGTCCGTGTGCTCTCTTAATACCTGCACACACACACACACACACACACACACACTGTGTTTAGGAAATCATGATGTCCTGTGTGTGTGTGTGTGTGTGAGAGAGAGAGAGAGAGAGAGAGAGAGGAATAAAAGAATGTATAGATTTCGGGTGTAAATATTAAGAAATATGAAAACTCCTCATAACCAAGCACGCGCTGTTCGAGGTTACAGAGTGCTATTTTCTGGAAATGATATTAAAGTGAAAATCACTTTATAACAGTTTAGTGCTGAAGTGAGTTAATTAACTCGCCAAACACTCCATTTACTGTGGTATCATTTACACAATTTACAGTCACCGTTTTAACAAAAAATTCCTTAGAATTAAAATCTTCACTTTTATTCTTCACTTACTTTTCAGTCGTCTATTTCGCAGGACTGGCGTTGTTGTTTTTTTTTGGGTTTTCCAGACCAACACACCAGTCTAAAAGTAGTCTTGCGTGTCCAAAGTTGTGTATTGTCTCTAAATGGATGAACACTTCATTTTAATTTATGACTTATGCATTCTTCTGAGGTCAATTCTCCTGACCTCGGAGGGAAAGTGAAGCCAAGAAGAATTTCCACGCTTTTTTTACTGACCTCTCTCTCTCTCTCTCTCTCTCTCTCTCTGCGCTGGCAACATGCACATGCACCATTTATTATAATTCTTATTTAGGAGTAGTGTTGTTTTCTGATCAGAGCGATTGAAACGTTTCTGCATGAAGCTGAAAGGAGGTCGAATCTGACCTGCGCTCTGTGCGTCACTGGTAATGAAGAGTACCGCTCTGTGGACGAAGAGTGAAATTGCTTCCTGAGCTGGAGAAGTTATCTGCCATCCGGATCACCACGAGACGTCTTATTAACACAGGAACAAAAGTGAGGCTTTAAATATTTCACTGCCTGTAAACCGCTCCGTGGTTTGGAGAATGGAAAGGTGTTGGTGATATCGGCTTCTTCACCGCCTGCGTGTAAAGCAGCGTAGGAGAAAAAGGGTCACTACACAGCCTGCCACCCGTGCAGGAGAAAAAGGTGAAACTTCACTTCAGAAACTGTTCACATTTAAAGCAGATCTACAAAAAAAGAAGAAGAAAAGAACTAGAACTAACCCTCCTGGCACCGGAGACCCCGAGCGCTACAAGTTCAGCCCCGCTGTCAACACGACAAGCAGGAGATCACCGCGATAAACAACAACAACAACAACAACAAGCAAACAAGACACTCTCATGCCAAACGCATACTTCAGCCCAAATCCCTGTCATGTCCTTGTCATGTTCCAGCGCTGATAATGATAATGACACAATGCACGCGCACAACGTGCTTTCGGAGAAAACGCGCAGAAACGCGCGACGCGAAACGTGTTAAAATGACGCGAACAACAGGTTAGAATGAAGTGAGTGGGGAAATTAAAAAAAAAAAAAAAAAAGTTTACCTCGATGTGAACCACGCGGGTCAGACCTCAGCCTCGTTGTCCCACGTCGTATCCCGATTCGGTACAAAACAAAACGTACAAAAATGAAAAAAAAAAAAAAATCAGTCTCGGCGAAAAAACAAAACCAGCAACTAAAAGTGGAAAGCGGAGCGCAGCGGGAACACGAAGTTCAACTGTCAACAAAAATGCTACGAGCTGCTACGAAATTGTCCCCGCTGGTGTGCAGAACAGAAAACAAGGACAGAAGAAGAAGAAGGAGAAGAAGAAGACGGCGGAGAGCTGCTGTCAATCTTGGCAATCAATGTGCGCGGCCATGTCGCAAGCATTCAAAGCATTTCCCGTCGTGCAACATCAGAAAGTGAGTGGCCAGGGGCATTGATGTGAGCAAGGCAAAAGAGGCAGGGCTCCCCCTCCCAGACAAGAGAGAGAGAGAGAGAGAGAGAGAGAGAATAGGAGGCTTCAGCGGGGAGGGGTGAAGGAACAGCGATTGTGGCCTCTCCAAAAAAAAAAAAAAAAAAGAGCGCACATGATGCATTAACTAAATCAATGAATGCATGGTCAAGTCTAAGGATTAAAGGTTCCACAAGGGTGCTTTGTGGCTTGATATTGAAAATATGAAGTACCTTTGCAACAAGAGCGGAGACTGGAGTCACTTCTTAGGGTTCGGACAACATGAAGAGCTCTTTCAAGAACCTTCTGGTTTTAGAATATAAAGCCAAGTTCTGCAGGTTTTCAGAAGACCTCAGAGTATTACAGCAGGTCCTGGAAGTGAACTGATTTGAATAATATGCTGATAAAAACCAAAAGGATGCACAGTCAGGAGGGATACTGCATCCTGCCCCAGTGCAATGCCTCGTTAACTGCCTGGTTTAGACGTCGGCAAAGCTTTTATTTAGCTATTTATTCATTTTCTTTTTTGCTTGTTACAGTAAGTGAGCATGTCGGGCTGCAGGAGTGTGACCTGATATTTGCTCTTTTTGCACAGAGGATTAACAGACTTGACTCGGGTTGCTCGAGGCTATAGCCTTCTGCATTGATATATTGAATGATGGCTAACACACACACACACACACTCGAGCTAAGGTGAAAAAAAATGGCCAGGTTTAAAGTGAGATCATTTACAGGTTTGTTGACGGTTTAGAAAGGATCCATGAATCTCCATCCTAAATCCGTGTCCATTTACTCATACAGTTTTATGCAATCTGTTATCAGAAGAGATGCAGTGGTTATTGCACCAGACAGGAATCTGTGAAAATTCAAACCAACTGGAATTATCTGATGAATTAAGTGCATGCCGCTAATTATTCATAAAAATCCCGACACTGCAGCTGAAGCGACTTTAACCACTGTGAAGTTCAGGTCAGAGGACAGTGTGAGATTGTGCACAAACAGTAACTGTCATTCTGAATACACTCCTAAAATCACTGTGCATTTCACTTTAATGCATAAGCTCCTATTAATTACAAATAAATACAGCAGATAATCGATTGGCTGCGTGACACTGAAGCCGGTTTCGCTGCGAGAATCGGCTGTAAATATGAGCACTTTGAACCAACATCACATTTGTTTGGTGGATTTAGATGGTCGATTTTTGCAGCGTCTTTATGCTGAAATGTTAAACTTTAGGCTGCAGCTAAAACAAATTTCACCCTATAACCAGGAGCAGACTTCAAAAAAAATTTTTTTAAATAAATTAAAATAAAAGCATTCGCCTGATAACTGCTTCAAATGCAGTCAAGTCTTCTCTCCAACAAGTCTTTTCTGCAATGCAAACCCAAACCTGAGTGAAATTTATTCCAATCCAGTGTAAAAAGCGCAGATTGGAGTGTAAGGATAAATAAGTGTGTGTACCAGCCAGGTGAAATCAATAGCAGGCCGTCAGTCATTCGGATCATGAAAACCCTGTGGA
This sequence comes from Pangasianodon hypophthalmus, assembly GCF_027358585.1. Lineage (NCBI taxonomy): Eukaryota > Metazoa > Chordata > Actinopteri > Siluriformes > Pangasiidae > Pangasianodon > Pangasianodon hypophthalmus. Next base: position 1,514,770 of record NC_069720.1, read on the forward strand.
CTGTGCTGTCAATTCCACTGGAAGGTGTGTCAGGTTTAAAAAAAAAAAGAAAAAGAAAAAGAAAGAAAGAAATTGGTAAATAAATTTCTCAAATGAAGTCTAGATAGTAGCTTATAAATCTGATTTTTTTAACCTAATGAAGCAAAATAAAATGATACTTAAATAATAACCTATAGAATAAAAGGACAACATAGATAGAAAGTGGTACTTACAATTACAGGGACAGATGCAGAGGAAAATGACGTTTGTTAACAGAAGAGTCACACAGGGCTAAAGAGAGAGGGGAGAGAGAAAGAGGGAGAGAGGGAGGGAGAAAGAATGTGTGTGTGTGTGTGAGAGAGAGTGAGAGAGAGAGAGAGAGAGAGAGAGAAAGAGAGAGAGATGTCCTTTCACAACATCTCTTCATATCTACTCTCCGGCTCTTGTCTTTCATTTTTTCATTTTCACATTCCCTTTGTTCCTGAGAAGAAAAAAGAAAAAGAAGAAAATCATATCCACTCGTCACATCTTCGTCCCCCAGCATCCATGAGCAGAGAAAAAGAGAAAAAGAGAAAAAGAGAAGATTAATTATTCACACGGAGCATTGACTTCAAGGCACAAGGGTTTTTCTGCTAAAACTTTTCCTCCTCTGCTACAGAGATGCAGCAAAATTCACTAACTCACTAACTGTCTGACAACAATAAATCAAAGGGTCAAAGGGTTTTTACTTTTTAAATTATTATTATTATTATTATTATTATTATTATTATTAGCCCATTTCAGGATCATTAGGATAAGCTTCACCTCTTGGATCTTCACGTCGCAAATCAAAGCTGATGTGTATCTTTTGGGAAATAAACTCTTTCTCAGCTGAACACACTTGAAAATGAAGCTTCTGCTTAAAAGTCAGGTTTTTAAAGGAAACAGTGATATCTCAAGAGCCTCTGCACCAAGGCTCCTGTAGGCACTTTTCTAGAAAAGACCAGTAGATTTTGTTATTTACAGTACAGCAGTCTACACAGCTCTCCATACCATACCTGCTGATACACTAACTACTGTGATAGTGTGGTAGTAAGGTAGTATGGTAGTAAGGTAGTAAGGTAGTATGGTAGTAAGGTAGTATGGTAATAAGGTAGTAAAGTAGTATGGTAGTAAGGTAGTAAGATAGTAAGATAGTATGGTAGTAAGATAGTATGGTAGTATGGTAGTAAGATAGTATGGTAGTAAGATAGTATGGTAGTAAGATAGTATGGTAGTAAGGTAGTAAGGTAGTAAGATAGTAAGATAGTATGGTATTAAGATAGTATGGTAGTAAGGTAATAAGGTAGTAAGGTAGTATGGTATTAAGATAGTATGGTAGTATGGTAGTATGGTAGTAAGATAGTATGGTAGTAAGATAGTATGGTAGTAAGATAGTATGGTAGTATGGTAATATGGTAGTAAGTTAGTAAGGTAGTATGGTAATAAGGTAGTAAGGTAGTATGGTAGTATGGTAGTAAGGTAGTATGGTAGTAAGATAGTATGGTAGTAAGATAGTATGGTAGTAAGGTAGTAAGGTAGTAAGATAGTATGGTATTAAGATAGTATGGTAGTAAGGTAGTAAGGTAGTATGGTATTAAGATAGTATGGTAGTATGGTAATAAGGTAATAAGGTAGTAAGGTAGTATGCATTGCCTTAGTATTAGTACTTAATAATCACTGTGAATGTTCAGCACAGTAATATACCACATTTGTAATGTTGCTCTTTTTGTACTGTAAGTCTGATTATTAAAAATGAATAATAATGAAAATAAAAATATATTATGGACCTGTTTTTTTTAATCCAGAAGAGAAGTCACAAGCATAAAACACAAGCAAATTTTTTTATTATTATTTATAATTGTCGGTAATCATTAGTGACATTGAGATTCGACCAAAAAGATCCTTTAAGTGATTTAATGGCGATTATAAACCTTTTTCCCCCTGACTTCAGGTACCGTGACTGGACTCGATCTATGGGCCTCAAACGCCACCTAAGGGTCAATCCTAGTACTGCATGTGTGTTTCACGAGCAAGTCAGATGTGTATTCGTGTTTGTGTCAGTACTGATGCTTTTGTGCTGAATATAATAAAATATATTTATTTATAAACACAAATATGTATTTAGTTTGCATTTAAAACTTCACTGTGTGACAGAAATTCTTTATTCACCTATACTCAAATAATTAAACATCCTTTTCTTAAACTGTGGAAACTTTATACATTTGTTGTTGCTGCTGTTGTTGTTGATGTTGCGTCGCTGTTGTTATACCTCTGAGCAAACCCTCGGATGTTCTTTGTAGAACTCTACAAAATAGTGTTTCTCTATCAGAACAGGTCGCAAGAAGAACATGGTTAGGAAACCAAGAACCGTTAATCACCCAATAAAACCTTAAAGAACCACTGAAGAACCCTTTTTTGTACCAAGAGGGTTCTTTGAGGTTTCTTTAGAGTTCAGTGAATTATTAAAGTTTCCCAGCTCCTTAAAAATTAGAACGCTTAGGGTTCTTCAGTTGTTCCTCTGGAGGAATGTATTCCAACATTGTACTGTAGAAACCTACAATACAGTGTTCCTTATCAGAAAAGGTTCCAAGTAGACCACTTTTCTGGAAGCTAAGGGCCCTTAATTATCCAAGGAACCCTCAAAGAACCCTTGAAGAACTACCAAGCTACCTAAGTGTTAACCACCAGATAGGTTCTAGGTAGTAAGGAGAAACTACGTAAGTTGTACCACACACTTACGTACACTCTTATACAAAGGAGTTCTTCAAAGGTCTTTAAAGTGTTGACTGGATAAATGAGAGTTCTTAGCTTCTTAAAATTTAGAACCCTTAAGGCTTTTCTGCTGTCTCTCTGGGGGAATGTTCTTTGGAGAACGCTATAACAGAGTGTTAACCTATCAAAAGGTTTGCAAGTTGAACCACTTCAGGAAGTTATGGACACTAAATTATACAATCAACGCTTAAAGATCTTCATAGAAGCCTACAATACAGTGTTCCCTGCCACAAAGGGTTCCAGGTAGACCAAGGTAGGAAGCTAAGGACCCTTAATTATCCAAGGAACCCTTAAAGAACTGCTGAAGAACAGCCAAAATAGCTAAATGTTAAAAATCTGACAAGTTCTAGGTAGTAAGGAGGAAATTATGAACAATAATTTGGAGTTTATAGTGCATGCTTACATACAATCTTATGAAAAAAAAGGGTTCATGTAGAGTGGGTTTTTCTGTTGTCTCTCTGGGGGAATGTTCTTTGGAGAACGTTAAAGTAGAGTGTGAACCTATCAAAAGGGTTGCAAGTTGAACGACTTTAGGAAGTTATCGATCCTTAAAGAACCCTTTGAAGAACAAGTTTTTTTTTCAAGGACCAAGACAAATAAATGTTAAATACGTAAGTATGATATTTTATTGTTTAAAAATCAAGCATGTTAGATAAGTCAAAGTTGAAATACTGCTTTAGCGTCTATTTACTAAACAGAAATACTTACAATATAATAACCTTCTGCTTAGTGATAATTGTAGCACATGTACTGGAGCCAGCCGAACACAACTAGCTTCAGGCACGATCGAATAAATTCAGAAATGTCAAAAAGTAATTTGGGAATAGCCTTGAGCAGCTGAAATCCAAAGCAGCAGGGACCAGAAATAAGAGAAAGAGAGAGAGAGAGAGAGCGAGAGAGAGAGAGAGAGGTGAAAATAAATAATAAAAACATTATGAGGCAACTCTTACTCCATGTCTTGTTGAAAAACGTTGCTCATCCAAAATGCGTGCATATTAGTTTCTGTTTTATTTGCAGCGTCTTCATGGGACTTCTCTGCTCCGCTATAGACGTGTCCCACCTTTTGAATAATATTAAAAAACAGGAGGTCATTACTGGTCTTTTAAGGCAGTAATTAAGGGGTTCTGTGGCACGGAGGCAGACGGTTTAAAGCCTACAGGCCTGGTCTGGAAGAATGTTCCCATCCAGCTTGTTAGAGAACGAGGCAGCACGCATCTCATTAGCATATCGTGAAATGCTTTGATACGTTGTGAAATGCAAAAGCCGGCTCTATTAATATTTCAGAGGGGCCTGCATAAAAATCAACATTTTTGTTACATTAAATTAACACGTGTTCCTCTCGCGTTCTGCATGTTTAATTAGGGCGAGCTCTTGTGTCAGAAGGAATACGGAGAGTGCCGTGTGATTTGTTGTGATTACTCGGGAACAGTGAAGAACACTTCACGAATATATTTGTCTGCTACTCCCAAAAATGCCTTGTATGGACTTTGCTCAGGAAAAGCTCAATTGCACAGATGGTAGTAGCTGAGAGGGAACTGAGATCGCTGCTGTGTGTGTACAAGCAGCACAGAACATACACACACTGGCTTTATTAATGCTACTATATTAGAACAATCAGAACTCTTTGGTTCTCCTTTTGGGGGACTTTTTAAATGTTTATTGTAGTATATTAAAGCAGTGTAAAAGAGTGTTTCTGTATCAGAAAGTGGTGCAAGTAGAACCCATAATTATCTAATGATCCCTTAAAGAACCTTTGAGGAACCCTCTTTCTTTAAAAGAGTACCAAGTTCCAAGACTAAATGTCAAACTCCTGACAGGTTCTAGGTATTAAGAAGAAAACAATGAGCAATAATTTGGAGTTCTTTAAGGTGTAATGGATAAAGAAGGGTTCTTAGCTTCTTTAAATTTAAGACCCTTAAGGTTCTTCAGTTGTGACTCTGGGGGAATGCTCTTTGTATAAATCTACAATAGATAGGGTTCTTTCTGGGTTTCCTCTCAGAAAGAGTTCCAAGTAGACCACTTTTAGCAAGCTAAGGACCCTTAATTATTCAAGAAACCCTTAAAGAACACTTAAAGGACCACCAAGAGTGCAAAATGTTAAGTTTCTGACAGGTTCTAGGTGTTAAGAAGAAAAAAAAGGGTTGTTCAAGGGTTCTTTCTGGGTTCGTTCTTTGGACAAAGAGGGGGTTTTCCTATTGAAAAGGGTTGGAAGTAGAACCATCCTGGATGCTGAGATCCATTATTTATCCAATGAACCCTTAAAGAACCCTTCAAGATCCCTTTTTCAAAGAGTCTAGCAAGTGCCAAGAAGTTAAATAATAAGCATCTGACAGTTCTAGGACTCTATGTTCTAGGACTCTTAGAAAAAATGGGTTCTTCAAGGGTTCACTGGATAATTAAGAGCTCGTAGCATCTAAAAATGGCTCTACTTGGAATTTTTTTCTGATTGGAAACATTTTACTGTAGGGTTCTGCATAGAACATTTAAGGGTTTCCCAGAGGCACGACTGAAGAACCTTTAAACATTCTACATTTTTTTCAGTGTTATTTTAAGAAGCTAAGAAACCTTAATACACAATTAATACATACACTCTTAGAAAAAAAGGTTCTTTAAAAGATTTACTAGATAATTATAAGAATTCTTAGCTTCTTAAAACTTTGAATTTCTAAGAGTTCTTCAGTTGTCCTTCTGGAGAAACGCTTAAATGTTCTTTGTAGAAACCTGCAAGTTCTAAAAGCGAGAGTTTCAATATCAGAAATGGTTGCAACATTGAACCACTTTAGGAAGCTAAGAATGCTTAATTAACGCTTAAAGAACCATTAAGGAACTACCAGAAGAGTTAAAAGAAGAAAAATAACGAGCGATAATTTGGAGTTTGTATATGTAGACTTACCCAGTTAATACACACACTTGGAAAAAAAGAGAAAAAAAAGGTTTTAATTGTGTAATTTAGGTTTCTTAGCTTCTTAAAATAGCTTTCAGAAATTTGAAACACTGAAATAGCATCTGATATCAAAAAGTAAACCTCTTTTTAGAAAGCTATGAACTGTTATTTATTGATGAAACCATTAAAGGTTAAAAATTAATGCCAAAATAACTGTATAAGCAAAAGACTGAATTTTTTCAGTATCTATATCACAATTTCCGAGAGGATGAGTTTAACTCAGAACACTAGAGCTTTCAGGAAGTGTGAGTATTTTAGCATTTAGGGAAAGTGCTGAAATACTTTTTAATCAATGACGATGTGGAAATTTCTGAACACCTAAAGGTGATATCTTTGTGAACTTTTTCTATGCTAGTACAGCGTTAGCATTAACAGAATAACCACTTATTCACAGTTTTATTTCTTTCACACCATAATAACCATGTGTTGTTTTTTTAATTTAATCCTGCTCTCTTAATTAATACTGCTTTCCTTAATTGAAAAGATTACATATAGAGATTTTCCTCCAGGAGCTACAAGGCATAGTTGACACTGGCAGTTGAATAAAGCTACCTTGAAGCTCGACACAAAAGAAAGGATAGATGGATTTATATTTCTAGACAAGAAAAGAATGCACTCATTGTGCATGAGAAAGCCATTTTTATTATTTTTATTATTGTTGCTTTTGTCAAAGTCATTTTTTCCCTCAATCACCTCAACACTTAAGCCTTGATACGGTTTTCCAGCGAGGCAGCCGTGAGCTCTCGATTCTTTTCAACATTTCTAACATTGCTAAGTGCGCTCATAAAAAGGGGAGAAAATGACAAACTGCAAGCTATTATGTGGCAGGAAGAAGCAAAAAAAAACAGGACGAGAATGTCAGTGGTTGGAAAAAGCAATTCATTAAGAGATTTTGTGTAGTGAGACTTTAGAAACATTTTAATTATAGATAAGAACTACTTGGGAGGGACACGTGTGGAACATGTTTTATTATTTTTTTTTTAATGAAATAATAATGGTGAAAAGTAGCATGTTGTGTGAAGTTGAATGGCCCAGAACATTATCATGAATCTGCGTCTGCATTCGGTTACAAACTGTTAAGAGCCGGCACAGAGGTTTGCTGTATAGTTGGAGTAATATGAGCTTTCTCTGACGAAACATTCACCTGATGAAGTTTGGACTGGAAGATTGTAACTCTCGTTCTCTTTTTTTATATCTCTCTTTTTTTTAAATTGTGATCTCTCTCTCCCTCTCTCTTTTTTTTAGAAGAGCAAAGCAGTTGGCATTAATGACATTTTTCAAGATCTTTAGCATTACAGAGAGTTGAATATGCACTTGTAAAATTCAAATCTATCAATTCAAATCTACTGTACTGAGATTATTCAATAATATACAACATTATTTCCGGTCCTCTAATCTGATTGGACGAGTGGCGTTCCAGGAATGCTTATATTTAGTATAACCGCACCAGGACGTTTCACTCTGCTATACTGTGCACTGTTAATACACTAGAGTTAATGACATCATCAAATGACAAACGATATGTTTTTCATGAATATATCTTCTGACTTAAATTATGAAAGCTCATGAGACGAAGATGAAAAGGATGAAGGGACGTCAATTGCACCTTTAACAGAAATGTACAAATCATTGTGAGCTAGCTATTCAGCAAAAATAAAAAATGATTTGACCGCATTGTGTCCGAAATATCAGTTACTCAATATTAATTTCTTATTTATTAAACTGTCATATAAAAGAAATATCATACTCACAATCATGCTGTTGTACTGAATATTGTGCAGATATTCAGTATAAATGCACTCTTGCTTGTGCAATATTGTTTTAATTAGATCGAAAATAAATCATCAGCTAGTTAACCACATTTGTGTGTTTGCGAATTCTGTGCTAAAAAAAACTCAATGCTGTTACTCATTTAAAAGCAAAAAGCAGCAATGAAGCCTTGTAAAACAAACTGTTGTTTGAGATTTTTCTGCTATTTTTAAGGTTTTCTTGGATTCAATGTTTAAAAAGTTTCATTTTTAAGAGTCACAATGGCTACAATGTCATTACAGTTGTGGAATTTCCCAGCTAACGTGAAGATCTGCACACAGAGCGACTTATCTAAAGTCACTTTACACTGTACAACTTTGGTCAGATTTTTCTCTCGTAGACAAAAAATTGCACATCGTAAAATAATTATTTTGGAGTGAGCTGAGTTTGGTGGTCTTGCAACGCCAAATGTGACATGGTGACATTATCAGCTGCCAATTTAGCGCCACCGTGACCAAAGATGGCCGACAGTGTCGACACTGTCAGTGTGAGAAATTCTGATTAAAATCTCAGATAGTGAGCGCTGCTACGACACTCGTCTAAAATCCACCAACAGGACAGCGACAGACATGGTAATGAAACATGCTAATGAATGGAAAAAATCTTAAATTATTATTACTATTAAGATATTAACTCAAGCTCACTGTGAAGAACGTGTGTGTTTATCCGAGTCCGTTTTTTGCACGATTGCCAGATCACGCTGATGATGACGTAAGCAGCGTCGTACGTAGTCATTCTCTTTAACCGCAGGTCTATCGTTAGAGGATCTTCATCGTATCATATAATCTGAAGAACACACGCTATCACACAGTCTGTTACAGCACTCAGAACAGATTTTATTGGGATCTCTGACAGCATGACAGAGCTGAAACTGCACAGTCTAAAACTGGCTTATGGGGAAAAAACTGCACTGGGACTCAGACTCCTAGTGAACAGCTCGTGACGCAATTCATAATTGGGTCTAATGAAAGCTGAAGTGAAAAGAGCCTGCATTAAGCCATGTTCTGCTGTAGAGAGCAGGATGCAAGTGAAATTTAACCGGTTACTCTGTAGACGAGCATTAATATTCGTTACAGATAGTCAGTAGAGATGAAGAGTGATTCAGGAGATGAGACAAGATTTTTTTTTCCCCCTCAAAGTCTTATTTAATCTTTATTATACAATTTTGAAAATATCAAGGCCTTTTCGTTATGCGATGGCTGTGTTGCCATGACATATTTGAGAGCTGCTTGAATATGTGGTTATTATATATAAACGTCATAAGCAGGAATGTGACATGTACCAAGGACTCGTACAATATGAGAGAAATCCTTCCTTATAGCACGATACTGAGAGCCATCGACGCCTCCGTCACTCGCTCAGGCCACGACCGCGTTCGATTATTTATAACGGCACAGGAAAGCAATTTACTTACATACAATGTCCAATGAGATCCTCAGTCCTCACTAACTGACCATAAATCTTCTTCTTGTTTCTTTAAATTTCACACACACCACTAACTTCTCAGCACCAAGCAACAAATTAGCACCAGAGTCGCTAAACGCATCACAGATCTTTCAATACAAACATATTTCATGTGTTTTTAAAGGGAGATGAATTAGAACACAATTACAGCTTTAATTTCACTGAGAATATACATGAACATTGTTAGATTAAAGATTAAACGTTGTGTTTGTGAGATCCTCCAGGTCAGCCTTGTTAATAATTCACAGACAGAGTTCACAACACACAGCGAGAAAAAGCACGGCTGACGCTTTTGTTTTTCACACGCCGGGCCCTCGAGTGTTCTTTGTCTCTTTCTGCCTTAATGCGAAGTGAAAGGTGCAGCAAAAAGGCTTCCCCAAGTTAAATGGACTGTTAGATCAAACGAGAGCCTCAAGGGCATTTCACCTCAGCCGTGTTTACAGAAAGCTTCCCCGTACCGTAGGCTACCGGCGAGAGTTAATGGAGCATGACAGAGTTGCGTTGTTTTGCTGAATGGAACGTTTTGACATGCTAACAGGGTAGGCTAATCAGCACTACCCCCGTCTTATTACTAACCCATCAGGAGTGGATCTTTACTATCAAGCAAACAGACACAATCTGACATTTTTGATCACAAACATCTCATCTGACATTGAGAAGAATTTACGCTCGAAGGTATTCACAGTGCGTTTTAAATAACGCAGCCTCGCTGTTCATGTTAAATCAGCGGTGATAAAAGAGCAGAAGATTATTATATCAGTGGTAGCTTTTGTATTCGCATGAGTGATGGAACAACAGAAACACAGCAATTGTTTGCCTTTGAATGGAAACAGTAGAAAAGGAATGAAATAAATCTAAGGAGTGAATTTCTGCTCCCACACCTTTAACGCTGCTTGTTAAGAGCCTGCAGTGCCGTTTTATTTCAGTTTAGACCAGAGCGCTATTTCTTGAATCAGAAGATGTGGATTATTTTTCTATAACCTCATGACTTTTTTTTATTGCATTCCTCTTAATACATTACATGACTTCTTAATACCAGCTCATTCACAGGGACTTTACACAGCGGACACTCCACATAAACAGATTTAAAAACATGATTAATCGTTGATATGGTGAAGTCTTTTACGGAGACGTTTATTAAACGTTTAAGTAAGGAGTCTCCAGTGTCAGTGCTTTGTCACAGTCAGCTGTAACTTTAACTTTTACTCTATCTTCAGGACAGAGGAGTTTACGCTTTGCGGTTTCTTGGCTGCATTTTTTTGTCTTATTAACTTCAAGAGAGAGAAGAAAGAGATGCTGGTGCAGGAACGACTGTTTATAGCTGCTATAACGTAAGTGAGAACAGGAAATCGCTTGTCTTACGGATCTTCCACAACATTAAATGTAATTATAAATGGTCTAAAAATGTGTGACGTATCATTCGTTAATAAATTCATTAATAAATTCATTAATAAAACTTGTAATTGTTGAGAAATTGCTGTGGAATAAAACGAGGAATAAAACACTTCTGGGTGTGCTGTTACAGGAAAATAATCCACTTCAGGTTGTAGATGGTTCGCATCGTGTTTTATTCCTTACATATTCAACCTTGGGATCTGTATACACGAAAAACAAGGAAGTAAAGTGAGAGCTGCTGAAGGAATCCAGATTTTCACCTACTGGCCTCATTAACCAGTAAGAAGTAAAAAGTAAGGAGCGAAGGCGACCTTGTCTAAAAGTCTGGCCAGGAAACGACAAAGTAATATAAACTGTCAAAAAGGGGGAAAACTGAATATATTATTAATGTGCATAAGGGCATCTCAATCCCAGCATGCACTGGCCCTGATTTTTATCTCATAATTTGTTCCCCCAATATGTCCAGAGGTGGTATTATGTCTTGACCTCTTGAACGTCTGTTAAATTTCATTGTCAAGTATATTTCACGGAGGTAATTATTCCCCACTGGTTCCACCACGTGCACCGTTTTCCCTGTTTCATTTCACAGCCGCACACCAGGCCTCCACTTCCTCCTGACCGTTTCCTTTTTGTCAGGTCTGATCAGCGATGTAAAAAACCAGAGCCTCACGACAAATATAACGTAACGTAATGTAAGAAGTGCCACAGTCAGGCGATTGGTTCTTCTCCAATGATGAATAAATGACCTCCTGATGGGAGGAGAAAGGAGGAAAGTTTGGGGGGTCCTGAAAATGTGGACGTCACAAATTTATCGTGAAAATTGTATTCATGTTAACTACAGAATTAATCGCTGTTCAGAAGAAACGTGAGATTCTGACCTTAAACACATTTTTCTTGCGTGATATCGGCCCGAGTGAGGAGCAGGATAAAGTCCAGCGCCACTGTCTGACAGTTTGATGTAACTATGATACGTCTTGCTGAATGTTATGTTTTGGCTGTAAATTCACTCAAAAACACTATGGAAGTCATTCAATGCTGAATGAATACATAAATAATAAATACATAAATAAATATGACATAATTCATTAATTAAATTTATCAACAACTGAGGCTGCTGAGTAATGAGTGTGGAAGCCGTTTTGTTTAATTAAACATTAATATATTGGCGATATACTACACTCCTATTAGATTTATTTCAATGCTCAGCGTTTTCTCTTTCATATATCTACAGTTATATCTTATGTCTACAAATGTTTACGTCCCACTGCACTACCACACTGCACTCTTAGACTGTATTCTTTTTAATATATATTTATTCTTATTTTATTTCCATTTATAACGTTAACTTCTCTAAGTATACTTCTAACTCTCTGTGCTGCTATTCTCCCTCTGGGATGAATATCTATCTATCTATCTATCTATCTATCTATCTATCTCATCATCATCATATTAGTCTTTTATGTTACATCATATTGCATTGACTGCAAAGTTTGGAGAAAAGCTGTCCAATTCTTCAGTCCGCATTTTCTATCCCTGATTTATGTTCAGGTTTAAAGGGGAGTGTTTGTGTTTAAAGGCGGTGGTCTAGATGCCTCGGACGCTGCTACTCAAGAAATATCTGGCATCCTTGATGGCGTGAACTCCATGCAGGTGATTTTAATAACCTGAAGCTCAGTGGAGCTCAGAAAATCAGCTTCAGCAGCTGCATAACCCGACTCTGAATACCAGGAACTTTCCCTGCGTAAATATTGACATAATTTTCGGACTTAAATCAAAAATATCTCTGAATACAGGTCTTAATTATTTGCATAAGAAGCAAGTATGCGTTATGATACCTTTACGTAAATAAGTGTTTTTTCCAGTGTTCACTCAAAATAGAATACATAATCATAATTAATATTTATTTACCTCCATCTTCACCCTCATCATCATCATCATCATCATCATCCCTTTCTCCCTATTAGACCTGATACCATCACTATACCTCCATCATCATCATCATCATCATCCCTTTCTCCCTATTAGACCTGATACCATCACTGTACCTCCATCTTCACCCTCATCATCATCATCATCATCATCCTCCCTTTCTCCCCATTAGACCTGATACCATCATTGTACCTCCATCTTCACGTTCATCATCATCATCATCATCATCATCCTCCCTTTCTCCCTATTAGACCTGATACCATCACTATACCTCCATCATCATCATCATCATCATCATCCCTTTCTCCCCATTAGAACTGATTACATCATTGTACCTCCATCTTCACCCTCATCATCATCATCATCATCATCCTCCCTTTCTCCCCATTAGACCTGATACCATCACTGTACCTCCATCTTCACCCTCATCATCATCATCATCATCATCCTCCCTTTCTCCCCATTAGACCTGATACCATCACTGTACCTCCATCTTCACCCTCATCATCATCATCATCATCCTCCCTTTCTCCCCATTAGACCTGATACCATCATTGTACCTCCATCTTCACGTTCATCATCATCATCATCATCATCATCATCCTCCCTTTCTCCCTATTAGACCTGATACCATCACTATACCTCCATCATCATCATCATCATCATCATCCCTTTCTCCCCATTAGACCTGATTACATCATTGTACCTCCATCTTCACCCTCATCATCATCATCATCATCATCATCCCTTTCTCCCCATTAGAACTGATTACATCATTGTACCTCCATCTTCACGTTCATCATCATCATCATCCTCACTCTCACTTTCTCCATGTAAGTTGCCCATCATCTTCCTCATCACATTCATCCTCACTGTTATCCACTGGAAGTGATCCCTCTGCTCTACACTTCAGTAGAACAAAGATGCATTCATCTTATACATAATAGAATAATGTGCTATAATTCTAACGTAACATCAGTTTTAAAAACACAACACTTCTATGGCTACCTAATATTTACTAATGGCCTAGTGTGATTCCCTTATAGTACATTATTGTTACCTCGGGGCCGCTTGCACATTTTCATAATTTTCTAAGAGACATTTATATATTTCTGATAAAAATGTACTCAAAATACATCTTGACTTACCAATAAACGTGGATAATATTTTTATCCTAATGAAATATGACTGGAATGTTGCTTATAAGGTCCATTTTTACTAGAGAAAATATGGTGCTGCAGCACATGTGCACACCTGATGAAAGAAAACTCAAATTGGCTGCCAGGGGATCACATGACCAGTGCTTGCATTTCTATTGGGTGGTACTGGCTCCTCCCACTTTGATTTAGACAGAGTCAGAAAACTAGTTGTTGTTGTTGTTCTTCTTCTTCTCCTTCTTCTTCTTCTTCTCCTTCTTCTGTTGTTGCAGCAAGCCAAACCTGTCCACGTTGCCCGGAGGCAACACTGTACCATAAAGGGTTAAACATTCTTCAGTTGTTTCTTTGAGGAAACTTAAAATATTCTATGTAGAACCTCCAACACAGTGCTTAACTATCAGAAATGGAATAAAGAAGTTAAGAGCCCATAATTTTCAACAAACCCTTAAATAACCCTTTTTTTTAAAAGAGTGTAGACATGGATGTAGACTGTTGCACCATTTCTTCTTAATCACAGTGATGAATAAATGAAGCTACACTTTTCCAATCTTCTCAAGGTGACATTCTTTCATTCAGATGAAGGACACTGAACACATTCAAAACCCAAATGCAACTTCACTTAAAAAAAAAACCTTTTAGCCTCTGTGTCTATTCATAAAATAAAAATGGAATAAAGTTGTGAATACAATGGCGTTTGTGGTGAATCAGAAGAAAAGTAAAAATTTTTATTTTTTTTTCCTCAGTAATGTCTCAAGTCACATTTTACATGATCATAAGTGTCTGACGAGTGATTATGTGATCATGTGGAAAAAAAATAATATTCACGGGAGAAAATTGCATGTGAATATAAAAAATATTTGATACATGCGTATAAAATTGATGTGTAAATAAATTAATCATGTGCAAAAATCACATGAAAAGGAATGAAATCTTTGCAAAAAAAGTTACTTGATAAGAAAAACCCATGCATTCCATGCAACCCACGGAATCACGTGAAAAATCACGTGGAAATAAATGCACCATGGAAAAAACTTACGATTTGTTACATGAACATAAAATCGCGTGCATTATATGTGGAAAATTAACCGTGTGTAAAAATAAAAGAGTAATGTGGAAAAAATCATGACAAATTGACATGAAAAATGAAATATAAATTTTAAAAAATCACATGCATATCATAAGAAAAATGTTCAAGAGCAAATAATAACCACATAACACCCACATGAGTAAATATCGGTGTGGAAATAAAAACCCATGCACTGCATGTGTAAAAAAATTAACGTGCAAATAAATGAATCGTGTAAAAAAAATTAATTGTTTGAAAGAATCACATGTGAAAATAAATGTTTGTAAAAACCACGTGAAAATAAAAACCACCTGCACTCCATGTGAGAAACACGTGAAGCGTCACATGATGTGTAAATTTCCCAGGTGAAGTTCTGTGACTCTTCTGTAAAGGTGAATTAGAGCGAAATATTCTGTAAAGTGTTAATATTAACATCAAACACTCTGCGTGTGGAATTAGCATAACGAGACTCTTTTTCCGTATTCTCTTTCAAGTTCTGCAGCGTGGAATAACGAATGTGCACGAACGAGAAGCACGAAGACGAGTAAATAGAAACGCTGCAATTCTCAGAGGGGAGATTTCTGCAGGAGGAGGAACAAAACGGGGTGTTTATTTGCAAAATCAGCAGAAAAGTGGACGTGATCAGGATACAATGCCGAGACGTTCACACACTCATCACACTCACTCTTTCATTAAACTTGTTGTTAGTAGTGATGCATCAGTATATATGTTTTCAGACCGAGCATGAGTACTAGCACGAGTACATGTTTTTGGTACTTCTCGATACTGATAGAGAAATGAATGGATATAAAAAGTTTACACACCCCTGTTAAAGTTGCAGGTTTTTGTGATGTAAAAAAAAGAAACCAAGATAAATCATGTCAGAACTTTTTCCACCTTTAATGTAATATAGCAACCAACATTCAAGTGAAAAAATGAATAGAAATGTTTTATGTAAAAAAAAAAAAGGAAAGAAAATGAAAAAACATACAATAACCTGGTTGCATAAGTGTGCGCACCCTTTAACTAACACTTACTATCCCTGACCCTTTAATAATGAAGCATGTGACTGTGCTCATCATTAACCAATCACATTCAAACTCCTGTTCAAACGTAATTATCATACACCTGTTATTAATGAAGTGATTCTGATCAAAATAAAGATCAGCTGTTTCTGTAGGACTTTCTTCACATCTTCTTGGTTTCATCCGACTGCTGAAGCCAAAGAGCTTACAGAGCATGTACAGGATCTCACTGTGGAAATGTAATCTGGCAAGTACTGGTCACTCCCTGCATGTGACAACGATCTCTCGTACTCTTCACATGTCTGGGCTTTGGGGAAGGTTGGCTAGAAGGAAGCCCTTTCCCACAAAAAAAAAAAAAAACATATAAGCTCAAATAAATCTCCCCAAACCATGTGGCAAAATGTGTTCTGCTAGAAGCTAGAAGTGTTCAAGCTAGAACTTTTTGGCCATAGTTCTAAAACATATGTTTGGCACAAAAATAAAAAAACAAGCTTATCACCCCAAGAACACCATAGCCATGGTGAAGCATGGTGGTGGCAGCATCACACTATAGTTCTGCTTCTCTTCAGCTGAGACTGAGGTTCTAGTCAACGTAGAGGGAATCATGGACAGCTCCAAATACCAATTTATTTTAGCACAAAACCTGCAGGTGTCTGTTAGACAGCTGAAGATTAAGAAAAATTTCACCTTCCAGCAAGATAATGACTCAAAGCACAAATCCAAGTCAACAAAGGAACAGCTTCAGAAGAAGGAGATCAGCGGTTTTTAATGGTCCAGACAGAACCAGATCTAAATCCTATAGAATCTGATAGATCTGGAGCATTTTTCAAGGAAGAGTGGAATAAAATTACCAAATGAAGATGTGCTAAGTTGGTAGACTTGTACCCAAAAACACTGAGTGCTGAATTCCAAGCAAAAGGTGCTTTAATAAAGTATTAATTAAGGGGTGTGCATACTTCTGCAACCAGGTTATTGTACATTTTTTTCTTTTTTCATTTCTATTTGTTTTTCATTCAAATTGTGTTAGATGTTATATCACATTAATGGTGGAAAAAGATCTGACATGATTTTTTGTGATATTTTTTACGCCACAAAAACCTGCAATTTAAACAGGGGTGTGTAAACTTTTATATCCACTGTAGCTGTGTAGCTATATATATATATATATATATATATATATATATATATATAAGAGCAAGCTGCAGCTAAGCTGAGTGTGTTATTACTTCCTAATTAAGATTTCACATGGCTCTCAGTTAAAAGATCCATTCTGTTAATAAAACCTGCCACAATGAGACCAATAATCTTAGCGAAATATAGTTTTGATTGCGCTGGTCTGCTGTATTGATTCTATATAAGTGATCAATAAAACGCTGCACAATATGATTAAAAACACACACAGACAGACCACACACCAGAGTTGGACATTCACACCTATAGATATTGTCCATCTGGTTTCCAAGGACGTAGCAGATTTAATACTACAAGGTGTCGCAGTGGTGGGTAAAAAGAGCGAATTAATAAAACATAAAAAGTGAAGAAAAAAAAACACCCTGCCCTTTTAAAACGAGAACCTTTTGAACTAAAGAGCGAGGGTGAAACTTCTATTCGCCTTCGCTTTCCTTTTTTAATATTTGTATTCACCCCATGAATGCTAGCTAAGCCAGATAACGCTGCATTCTCCAAAAAAGAAAAAAAAGCATGTAAAGAGGTCAAAGCAATCAATAAAACAAGTCAAAGAGAATCCTTGGAGCTGTGATGAGAGCGCATTTTGTTTCTACTTATCCGTTGTACTTTCTGGGTACCGTGAAGAAAAAAGTCATTGTGTCGCATAAGCACAAAAAAAAAGTGAAAGCAAGTGAAAGGAATTTTGAAATTAATGTTTTTTTCTGTCCTCACCCGAAGCGAGGTGAAAAGCTATAAAAGATCAGACATGTTTCACAAAAACCTCCATTTAATTTGTGCCACAGAGAGAGTCGTTAACTCCGTTAACTCTAAACCTGCCGTCGATAAAGGTGACGCTAATCCATCTTTAGACGGAACGCACATTAGCTATTGATCATGTTCATATGTTAATCAATAGTTTTTAAATTTCTTGTTCACAGACAGAAAACAAGGATACACACATTTGTTGATATTTGTTAATATTTTTAATATTTACATCATTTTTTTAAAAAAAAGAACAAAAACAAAAAACAGAGGACGCTACGTACCCTCCCTCCTTCCTTCCCTCCCACGAGATTTCCGCAAGAAAAATATTGTTAATCCAACAAACAGTGTCCGCAAAAATAAAGCTCATTTAGCAAGCTAAGTGGAACCTGGCAGTGCTAGATACACTAGATACAAAAAATAATATTTTGTGATTTTGGTGTAAGAATAGCATCTCAGTCAACAAAAATACAATCAACTTCAAAACATCTGTACCAACATCTGTCCTGCTAAAGTGTAATACTTTCTGCTTTCTAAACATTCACAGATTCTCATCCTCTTCATCCTCTTCATCCTCGAGAGCCTTGATGATGGCTAAAAATGTTCTCTATTTGCTCTATGATGCAGTGCATGAGTACAAAAGTGCAAATTAAGTTTTCTATCGCACTATTAGCTCTGTTAGAGATGTTCAGCTTTTATTATCATCACTGCAGCTTCCACGGCAAAACACTCGCTTCACACGTGAGTCCTTTTTTTTCCCCTGCTGATATTTTGGAGTCCAAAAGCACGCTAACTTCTCGTCTACGATGCAGAGGATGGATGGAAAAATGGACGCTCGAAGCTTTTCGGTTCGTCAACCGTTAAAAGAACGAAAGGAGAGCGAGTGATCGTCGTGTGATAGCACCTCAATGACCGGACACGGCTTTGGCTGGAAAAAAAAACAGAACACATAGACACACAATAAACAGTCAGGAATAAACACAAACAGAAAGATTTTTAAAAAAAAAAAAAAACATTCACAGAAACCTGGATTTAATAAAAGAGCCGTACAGTCAACTACAGAATTACAGACACTGTAGAGAAGAGGGGGAAAAAATATTGTATAAAAATAAAATCTCAGATAATGTTTAAAAATTTTACAAACAAAGAAAAAAGACAGAAGAAAGATCAAGAAGAAGGTAAAAAAACAGAAAGAAAGGAAAGAAAAAAGAAAGAAAAGGAAGGAAGGAAAAAATATAAATATGAAGAAAATGCAGGACGAAAGAAAGAAAGGAATGAAGGAAGGAAGGATAGAAATAGAAAATAGGAAAATAGAAATGAACAAAGAAAAACAAGAAAAAACGAGTGATGAAGAAAAAGAAGAATGGCAGAAGCATCAAAAGTCATTCTCTACTGGCTACCAACTCGAGTGTTATACCGACTTCCACCACAAGGGGCAGAATATTTTTTCTCCTTACCCGTTATGAGAGCGCTAAATGTTAACAATTAGCATGTTATTCCAGATTCAACCACAACGAGCAGGAGAGCGGAGAAAAAGGTTCGAGTTCAGATTTTAGTAATGAAATGGATAAATGTAGCTGTCTTTTCTACGTTTGTACCTCACATAACACTTTGCAAACTTCATGTACGTGCTCCAGGGTCTGCCTGATTTTTCACAGAGAGGAAAAGTAGAAGAAGACGCATTCAGCTCGGCTGTAGGAAGGAGCGGTACAGGAGGTCGTTTGTACCAACAGCGATCACACTGTACAGGAGCTCGTCGCTGTGCTGGGACACTATTCTACTATTCTACACCCAGCCAGTCTTACGATCAGCTCCTCGGACGACAGAACTGGAATAGCTGAACTACCGCCATCCTCTCTTCATATCTATATGCATTGCCATTTTACTTCCATTCAGCTTTCTGTTTTCACACTGTTTACACTGTTTACACTGCTTACACTGTTCACAATGTTCACACTGTTTACACTGTTTAGTGTTTACACTGTTTACAATGTTTACACTGCTTACACTGTTTAGTGTTTACACTGTTTACACTGTTTACAGTGTTTAGTGTTTACACTGTTTACAATGTTTACACTGCTTACACTGTTTAGTGTTTACACTGTTTACACTGTTTAGTGTTTACACTGTTCACAATGTTCACACTGTTTACACTGTTTACTGTTTACACTGTTTACACTGTTTACACTGTTTAGTGTTTACACTGTTTACAATGTTTACACTGTTTAGTGTTTACACTTTTCACACTATTTACACTGTTTACACTGTTTAGTGTTTACACTGTTTACAATGTTTACACTGTTTAGTGTTTACACTTTTCACACTATTTACACTGTTTACACTGTTTAGTGTTTACACTGTTTACACTGTTTAGTGTTTACACTGTTTACAATGTTTACACTGTTTAGTGTTTATACTGTTTAGTGTTTACACTGTTTACACTGTTTAGTGTTAAACTTTTCACACTGTTTACACTGTTGACCATGTTTACACTGTTTACAATGTTTACACTGTTTAGTGTTTACACTGTTCACACTATTTACACTGTTGACCATAGTTACACTGTTTACAATGTTTACACTGTTTAGTGTTTACACTGTTCACACTATTTACACTGTTTACACTGTTTAGTGTTTACACTGTTTACACTGTTTAGTGTTTACACTTTTCACACTGTTTACACTGTTGACCATGTTTACACTGTTTACAATGTTTACACTGTTTAGTGTTTACACTGTTCACACTATTTACACTGTTTACACTGTTTAGTGTTTACACTGTTCACAATGTTTACACTGTTTAGTGTTTACACTTTTCACACTGTTTACACTGTTGACCATGTTTACACTGTTTACACTGTTGACCATGTTTACACTGTTTACACTGTTTACACTCAGGTCTGCTGCTTGCATCTACAATGTTTACACTCACCACACTACCACATCGCACTCTTATATCATATTTGTATCTTTTATTTGTTTAGATATATGCTGCTGTAATAGGTGAACTTCCCTCTCTCTGGAAAGAATAAAGTGATATATCTATCTATCTATCTAGAGATATCCGACATTCCATGAAGAGACTCGGATAAGCTTGAGCCGAAATGATCACTGCTCAAGGGTGCCAATAATTTTAGAGTAGACTTTATAAACATTTATAAGTTACATACGTTTTATACATCAAGCACCAACTGAACATTTGATTTGTAAGACGGAAAATGTGAAAACGTGAAGACGGAAAATGTGAAAACGTGAAGACGGAAAATGTGAAAACGTGAAGAGAATAAGTGAGAGCAGATCCACGTGTGTCTGTGTGAGAAACGCTACCTTACTGTATAGAGGGAGATAAAAGTTCTCATCCCTCGCTCTGTCTGCAGCGTGTCACAGTGAGAAAGAGATCCAGTTAAACAGCACACACACACACACCACACACACACACACACACACACACACACACAATCATTTCTGATCAGTAAATCATTAATGCGCACGCCATTCACATATAACCTGTACATTTATTCCTTACATACACAAGCGTGCAGGGTGTGGAGTGTGTGTGTGTGTGTGTGTGTGTGTGTGTGTGTTTGATGTGTGTGTGTGTGTGTGTGTTTGATGTGTGTGTGTGTCTGGAGGAGCGACTGCAAGCTGAAAGTCATCAACACTCAGGTTAATCAGAGCATCTGCAGGTTCCTCACCTTACGCTTCACTTCAGAGATCATTTAAGACCCAATCAGCAGCGGAGAAATAACGACCGTAAAACCCCCACTCCTTAAAGCACCTCCCACTTAACGAGGAAACTCGCTACTTTATACCTCTACTCACACAAAAGTACAAAAAAAGGAAAAAGAGAGAAAGAAAAAAAGAAAGAAAATAAAAAGAACAAAAACAGAAAAAAAAGAGAAGAAGAACAACAACAACAAGGTGGGGTTAAAGGCAAAGAATGGAAACAGAAATAAATAATAAAAAGAAAGAAAGAAAGAAAGAAAGAAAGAAAAAATAAACAAAGAAAAACAAAGAAGAAGAAGAAGAAGAAGACGGTGGGGAGAAAGAAAGAAAGACAGGAACAGTATAAACAAAAGAGAAAGAAATGAACAAAAAACAAACAAGAAGAAGGTGGAAGAAAAAGAAGATAAAAATTAAGTAAGAATGAAAATAAAACCCTCTTAGGAATAAAATACCTTTATATAGTTATTTTTAATCTAACCTGCAGATGCTCTGATTAACTCATCACACACACACACACACACACACAGAAACAGGAAGTAGTGTGTGTTTGCTAACGGCAGCGTCTGTAGTAACACTGCATACATCATTCCCGTGTTACTCGCTCTCTTCGCTCCTGGAGCTCTACAGATGGTGAAGCAACTGGTGTTTGGCAGCAAGAACAGCGAGAAGAGCGAGAAGAGCGAGAAGAAGGTGTGGAACCCGAAGGAACCCGCGGCTCTTTGTTAATTACACACAATCGACAAAAGACTGTTTGTTTGTGCTTCACAAAAGGCCATTTACAGACAATTCACACACTACTTCTGCTCCAGATGTGGAGGCAGCTGGTTGCGTGTGTGTGTGTGTGTGTGTGTGTGTGTGTGTGTGTGTTGGGGGGGGGGGGTCTTCTCATACAGTCACGCACGATCATGCAGCCGACAAAGTGGCATCACACACACACACATGCTAGGAAAACAATTAGCAGAAGCATAGAAGTGTGCTAAAGTAGTTAGCAGGTTAGTATCTTACTTTTGTTTGCTCTGATTAGACAAAGGTGTAGTGAAATCCATTGCTTAGAGGAGGAGGAGGAGGAGGAGGCTGAGGGGAGGAGACGACAGGAACGACAGCAGAAGGAGGGAGAGGAGGAGGAGGTGGAGGAGGAGGTGGTGGTGGAGGAGGAGGTAGAGGAAGCATGGTGGGACTGTTAACCTGCGGAGAAACTACACAGGAGCAGAGACCGGGACAGACAAGGGTTAATAATACGCACATACACACACACACACACTTCCAAGTAACACACACACACACTTCCAAGTAACACACACACACACACATAATGAAACAAATCTGTTTATGTTTCATGTCTACAGCGAGAAAAAAGTAAATAGAATAACAGATTAAAGTAAATACATTAAGAAATGAAAGAAAAGGGAAAAAAAAGTTTTCAGACAAAAAAGAAAGAAAGAAAGAAAGAAAGAATAATGGAATGGTCCATACAAAAGTGACTCTGTGTGTGTGTGTGTGTGTGTGTGTGTGTAAAAATGCAATAGCAATGTGTTGCTGTTAAATATAGATAGATAGATAGATAGATAGATAGATAGATAGATAGCGATAACAAATTAAATGTCCATACAGTGGATATAAAAGCTTTACACACCCCTGTTAAAATAACCGTTAATGTGATATAGCAACTAACAACATTCACGTGAAAAACAGATAAAAGGTTTTAGGGAAGAAAAAAGGAAAAAAAAAAACTTACAATGACCTGGTTGGTCATGGGGTCATGTGACTGTGTTCATTATTAACCAATCACATTCAAACTCCTGTTCAAACGTAATTATCATACACCTGTTATTAATGAAGTGATTCTGATCAAAATAAAGATCAGCTGTTTCTGTAGGACTTTCTTCACATCTTCTTGGTTTCATCCGACTGCTGAAGCCAAAGAGCTTACAGAGCATGTACAGGATCTCACTGTGGAAATGTAATGATCAGGAGAGAGCTACAAAAGAATTCACAAAACATTAGCTGTAGCATGGAACACCATGAAGACCATCATCAACATGTGGAGAAAATGGAGCACCACAGTGACATTACAAAGAACAGGACGTCCCTCCAAAACTGATGAAAGGACAAGAAGAAAACGTATCAGTGAGGCTGCTGAGGGACCTACAGCAACATTAAAGGAGCTGCAGGAACATCTGGCAAGTACTGGTCACTCCCTGCATGTGACAACAATCTCTCGTACTCTTCACATGTCTGGGCTTTGGGGAAGGTTGGCTAGAAGGAAGCCCTTTCCCACAAAATAAAAACATATAAGCTCAAATAAATCACTCCAAACCATGGGGTGAAATGTGTTCTGGTCTGATGAGACTAAGGTAGAACTTTTTGACCATAAGATATCTTCGGCACAAAAATAAAAAAGGCCACAGTGAAGCATGGTGGTGGCAGCATCACGCTATAGTTCTGCTTCTCTTCAGCTGAGACTGAGGTTCTAGTCAACGTAGAGGGAATCATGGACAGCTCCAAATACCAATTTATTTTAGCACAAAACCTGCAGGTGTCTGTTAGACAGCTGAAGATGAAGAAAAATTTCACCTTCCAGCAAGATAACGACTCAAAGCACAAATCCAAGTCAACAAAGGAACAGCTTCAGAAGAAGGAGATCAGCGTTTTTTATTGTCGCAGTCAGAACCCAGATTTAACACCTACAGAAAACCCGTGGAATGACTTGAAGAGGGCTGTGTACAGGAGATCTCCTCACGATCTGATAGATCTGGAGCATTTATCAAGGAAGAGTGGAATAAAATTACCAGATGAAGATGTGCTAAGACTCGTACCCAAAAACACTGAGTGCTGAAATCCAAGCAAAAGGTGCTTTAATAAAGTATTAATTAAGAGGTGCACATACTTATGCAACCAGGTTATTGTATGTTTTTGCTTTTTCGTTCTTTTTGTTGCCTAAAACTTTTCTGTTAGTTTTTTTGACTTGAATGTTGCTGGTTGCTATTTTACATTAAAGGTAAAATAGATCTGACATGATTTATCCTGCAATTTTAACAGAGGGTGTGTAAACTTTTTATATCCACTGTATATCTCACTCGTGTTTTCAGGGGTGTGTCTTTCTTTCTTTCTTTCTTTCTTTCTTTCTTTCTTTCTTTCTTTCTTTCTTTCTTTCTTTCTTCACTTCTTCCTGTTTCCTTCCTTCCTTCCTTCCTTCCTTCCATCACTGTACCTCCCTGCTCTCTAGTGGATGTTGGTTTCCTGACCGAGATTTCTCTCAGATGAAATAAATCATGGAATCTGAGATGTTTCTGCTTTAAGGCGTGTGATGTTCTGAGTGTTAATGAGATGTTTAGTGCTGAATCTTGAGGTGATGCTTTACAGGACGCTCCTGCAGGTGTGTCCATCAGGAAGTCAACTCGTTTGGAATAGAGAGCACTCGAGTGCCGAGCGTCCGTCTGAGAACTCTGTGTGTGTGTGTGTGTGTGTGTGACTGCAGCATAATGTCGCTCCATTAATCAGAAATGTCAAAGAGCGATGCGTGAACATAGCGCCTGCGTGCTGGAATTGCGACGCTCGGAGACGAGTGCACACTTGTCGTAAGTGGAGAGGGGGTGGTGGTGGATTGAGACGGAGCCGTGAGTGGAGAGGGGGTGGTGGTGGATTGAGACGGAGCCGTGAGTGGAGAGGGGGTGGTGGTGGATTGAGACGGAGCCGTGGAGGGAGCGAGGGGGTTATTTATTTACCTGCCACCTGCTTGCTCTTGACTGAAGCCTCAGAGGCCAGAGCGTAGGACATGGTGATGATCCTCTCCTGATCCTGAAGAGCCGAGTCCAGTTCCGACAGCATCGGCTTCTCCACACCCGGAATGTTCTGTACACTGTTTTACACACACACACACACACACACACACACACACACACACACTTAAGGGTCAATTGAAAGAGAACTGCTTATGCCTTATGGTGTTTTTGTTTTTGTTTTTGCTTTTTCTGGCCCAAGTGGCACTTAGGAAACACGAATAAAACTCCAAACTTTATTTCCTACAAACTTATAAAAAAAACCACACATGATGAAAAAAAGGTTTTCAGACAAGAAGGAAAAAAAATGCTAAAAAAGAAATAAAGAAGGGGAAGAGGGCTGGGTAAAAAAGACCTTCACATTCCCTTCTTTTTTCTTTGTGCATTTCTTTCATTCCTTTCTTACTTATCTGTTTCTCTCACAAATACGTAAACTTTCTTTTGTATTTGTAAGGGTTTGTTTTCTCTCTCTCTCTTTCTCTCTCTCTCTGTTCATCTTGCTCTGCTCTCTATCTCTCTCTCTTTCTTATATTTTTTAAATCCATCCTCTTCTTCTTCTTCTTCTTCTTCTTCTTCCTCCTCCCTTTTTCTTTCATTTTGTCTTTACTCTCTTTACTTCCTTCCTTATCTGGTTCTCTCACAATTGTAAACCTTTTTACAACCTTTGTCTTTCTTTCTTTCTTTCTTTCCTTCTTTCATGATAGCTAATAATTGAGACAGAGAAATATAATATATAACTAAATAAAAACTAAAAATATATTATGTAATTAAAGTATATATTTATAAAGTATATAGTATATCAACACTTTCATGCATAAAATATTTTTATATTTAGATTTTTTTTGTTTGTCTTATTTAACATGTAATATGAATGTTGACTTTTCTGGAATATATATATATATAAAAGTAATCAGATTATCCACATGCAGGAATATCATGAGTGAAAAATGGATAAAACATTATACCTGAAATAAAAAAAAAAAAATAACTTTCAGGTCGATAATATTTAATGCTGATGAACAAAATGATAGAAAAGACCATATTTCAACAAAACTGAGTAATATTCTTAACACGTATGTATAAAAAATGTATGTATGCAGTTTGGGACTGTTTACCAGAGACACTGATTATGATAATGATTTATGTTAAATTACAGTCATGTGATAAAGTGATCTGGAGGTGATTTATATTTTATCGTTTTCTTAAATTGATTATTTAAATAAAAACTGATTTTCTTAAATTAAATACTGCCTTAAACTGACTGTCTGTAAGTGTGGACACATTATTATAAAATCAAACAGAAACGAGACAGAGAACCCTGCAGTGAGCAGAACCGCAGCAGAACCACAGGAAGTGAAGGTGTGTGTGTGTGTGTGTGTGTGTGTGTGTGTGTGTGCACCTGGACTTGGACAGGATGCTCTTTATGCGCTCCACTTTGCGGTGACGCGCCTCCATCTCCTGAGGACTGAGCGGCTCTTCGGGGTCCAGGTCCAAGTATCGCTCGGGGATGAGAACTTTGTCTGGCTTCGACAGCTGCGCAAGGGAGAGGAGGAAAAACAACATCAAAAATATAAAGCATTCATTTAAATATTTATTTATGTCTGATTAAGAAATGTCCTGCTTCTTAATTCATGGAAACATTTTTTTTTAATAATATTCTATTCTCAATTTTTTAAATAACATTTCTAATTAAAATGAATTAAGAAATATTTCTCTTATTAATAATGTCATAAAATATTTCGATTTGTTTTTAAATTATTAAACTGGAAAGGTGGGTAAAACAAACAAAAAAATTTTTTTATTAAAATATTTATTCATGTTTGACTCTGAAATGCTCTGCTTCTTTAGACTTCTAGAGAAACATTACATAAAATTAGTTTTTATATAAAAAAAATAATATTACAATAGACTAGGTTTTAAATTTGATTAGATTAGATTAGCATCGATTACAGTAGTGAACATAATTGACTAGGCAGAAAGATAAGTTTCGCTAAATTGCTAACACTAACTGGCTATATTTAACTACGCTAGCCTGTTTTCTTTGCTAATCCCAGCTAGCAAGATGTAAACATTGCAAATTACAAAGACTGAATGATGGTTTCAGGTAAAAATGGCATAGCTGCTATAAAACAAAACTCTTCTCACAGTTTTAGAGACATAATAAAAGATCATGAGAACATGACATCGGTTAAAATTGTTAGCTTTTTACTTTTAAATACCTGAGTACATTTAAACATCACAACTTTTTGTTCTCACTGGAGTCTCATTTTTTGCCTTCCAATTTGAACTAAAGTGAGATTTGCACACATTAGTCTTTTTTTTCAGGATTAGGTCTCTAACAGTTAAGTGGGTTCGACGTTCAAATGATGTCTATGGCCCACAGAAGTCTCTATAGACGTGTCTATAAAATGACTGACAGGAGGCGCATCCAATCACAAACAAGCATTCCGAACCAGAAGTCAGCTTTCCAAACAGGTTTTCTCAGCAACTTAACGCACTTTTGCTGAGGCCACGACTTAATGCATTGTTTTTTTATCATGTTCTACATATCTTCCAGGTTATTTGTACAAATAAGGAATAAAAAAAACAACTATTGCACCTTTAAGTATTACTTTTCAGTTTAAAAACGGGGAACATGTGGTTGATCAGATTAAAGAGAAAATATTACATAATAATATTTAGTTTCTTATCAAACCGTGATTTCATCACTTTAATTTAATTAAATTTAATTTAAATGTAATTAGCACAATTAAAGCAGGCGTGGTATAATAACACGTCACGTAATGTTCTCACAACGCCAGCGATTCGATCCTGTTTGTTTTTATTCAAAAAATTAAATACATGATGAAACAACGTACATGTTGGATGTACGAAAACAAGCAGTGTTAATGTAGCTCGATTCATTCACATGGGACCGACATACGCAACTGAATTTGATAAATTCAGTAAGCATTTTTTATATTTCAAAAAAAGTACTTTGTACTTTAAGGTGCAGTACAGGTGACAGGAGGCGGGGCTTATCGGTACCTCCTTGCTGAGGTCCAGCTGATAGTCGAGCGGTTCGAGGTCGAGCTCTCGGCGAGGGTTCAAGTGCAGCGTGATCCACTCGTCTGAATGTGAACGCTGCCTCTCTATACGCTCCAATGCCTTCTCCTTCTCTTTCTCCTTCTCCTTCTCCTCGCCCTGTATGGCTCGCTCCAGCAACTGCAAATCAAACTCCTGCTCACGCCTCCACTGAGGACACACACACACACACACACACACACACACACACACACAGGGTGATCCATGTTTTTTAAGCATGTTAATCATTTTCTGGTACACCACAGCGCTGTGGAATCCTGAAATCTGATTGGTCAGAAGGAGTTGATTCATTTTCTCTAACAGCAGCTCTGACGGTAGCACAGCTGCAAATTACGTACTAATACGTCCTCGTTTCCATAGTAACGGCTCATTCATAAACAGATGTGTTTAAAAAACATTTATTTAATGTTGATGGAAGGATGGAAGGAGTCTCCAGTGTCAGAGCTCTGTAACAGTCAGAGGAAAAGCTGTAACTTTACGTTTTCCCACATCTTCAGGACAGAGGAGTTTACGCTTCTCTGTGGTTTCTCAGTAACAAAAACTGACATTTTGTCTTATTAACTTCAAGAGAGAGAAAAAAGAGAGAGTGGTGAATAAAATCGAGCGTGGGGGTAACTGCTATAACGTAAGTGGAAGGAAGGAAGAAAATACAAATGAGCAAAGAAAAACAAAGAAGAAGAAGAAGACAGTGGAAAGAAAGAAAGAAAGAATATAATAATGGAACAGTCCATACAACAGTGACTGTGTGTGTGTGTGTGTGTAAAAATACAATAGCAAATGGCAGCCATTTTAATGTGTTGCTGTTAAAGATAGATAGATAGATAGTAAATATGAATGAACAAAAAAGAAAAAAAGAAGAGAGGCTGGAAAAAAGAAAGAAAGAAAGAAAGAAAGAAAATACAAATGAACAAAGAAGAAAAAGAAGAAGAAGGTGGACAGAAAGAAAGAAAGAAAAAAGAAAGAAAACACTAAATGAACAAAGAAGAAGAAGAAGAAGAAAAAGTGGGTGGAAAAAAGTAAGAAAAAGAAAGAAAGAAAGAAAATACAAATGAACAAAGAAGAAAAAGAAGAAGAAGAAGGTGGAAAGAAAGAAAGAAAGAAAGTAACGGACAGAGAACAGGAACTAACTTTTTACTATAAAACTCTAAAACTATTGTACTCTTTGGCAGATTGCTGTGGTGTCAGAGGAATAAAACCCTCGCGGGGTGTGATGTTACAGGGTGCTAACAGTAACTCAGCCTCATCACCGCACCGTGTTGTTGATTAGTTTCCTGCAGCAGCGTGACAGTGACGGAGTGCAGAGTGTTTTATTCTGTGGAAGAGGAAAATCAGGCTGCTTTAGTAAACAGTTCAGCCTGAGAGGCAGAAGGACACTGAGGTATTTCAGCTCAATACACACTGGACCTGAGGTCCTCTAGTGCAATCCAGGTGTGTGTGTGTGTGTGTGTGTGTGTGTGTGTGTGTGCGTGTGTGTGTGTGTTCATGTATTACGAGAACAAATAGTTTAATAAACAGTTTGGAGCTGATAAACACAGATGCTCCGAGTTGGCCATGTAGGGACAGGGCTTTAAACAACACACTCTTGTCTCAGTGTCTGGGCTTTAAGGAGAACGTGTGTATTGTACATAAAAGGTCAGTTTGTGATGTAGAACAAATTATTCGTTTACAATCCACAAAAATATGTTAAAGAAGGAGAAAAAAACCCACAAACAGCATTCAGACAAAACAGGAACCATTTCACGAGCGCCAGAAAACCACAACATGCATCACTGCTACAGGAGAATGTACACGGTGACAAGGCAGGCGTCATTGTGCTTACTGAGGATAAAAAATAAAAAATATAAACATCACGCAGGTCGTGCACACACACACACACGCACGCACACACACACACACCCACAATGACATATTAATGACACCATGTGCATTTATTAGCGGATTTTTTTTATTATCATTCCATTTTTTCCATGCAAACATCTACATCATAAAAATAATCGTGCAACTGATTTACAAACGACGCTTTATTTATCATCACAAACAGAGTGAGGAAAGAAAAAAATGACATGAAGCCTGATGACATGGTAGAGGTGGAAGGAAGGAAGGAAGAAAGAAAGAAAGAAAGAAAGAAGACTTTTGTTTATTTCGCTATTCCTTCGATCCTCTTTCTTTCTTTCTTTCAAGGAAAAAAAAGGACAGAAATAAAAATGACAGAAACTGAAAGTGGGGGAAAGTCAAGAAATTAAGAAAGAAATAAAAAAGTAGTAGAAGAAGACGATGATGCTGATCATTGGAAAAAGAAAGAAAGAAAGAAGCAAAGACTCAAAAAATACAAAGAATTGAAAGAAAGTGTCATTGTAAAGAACAAGAATGAAGGAAAGAAGGAAAAATAAGGAAGGAAATACAAATGAAACATAAAAGCAGAAAAGAGTGAGGAGTAAAAGAAAGAAAGAAAGAAAGAAAGCTTATAGATATATGTACAGCACACCACTATACATATTCACATGTCATTGTGCTCGCAGTGCTGCATACATGACAATAATAATTAAAAAATCTTGAAAATAAAAAAGGAGACATTAAATAATAAATCAGGGCCTGTGGTGAGTTTGTGAGTAAAAACACGGTGATGTGATTAGTAGCTTGAAAAGTGTGATGATTATTAGCATGCAAATCTCATTCAGCGTTCTAGAACATTACAGATTACAGAGCAGAGATTAATCAGTAATGAAGCGTCATGGACGTGGGAATAAAACGGAGCATGATGGATGACGTGGGAGTAAAACGGAGTGGGGTGGATGATGTGGGAGTAAAACGGAGCGCGGTGGATGACGTGGGAGTAAAACGGAGTGGGGTGGATGACGTGGGAGTAAAACGGAGCGCGGTGGATGACGTGGGAGTAAAACGGAGCGCGGTGGATGACGTGGGAGTAAAACGGAGCGCGGTGGATGACGTGGGAGTAAAACGGAGTGGGGTGGATGACGTGGGAGTAAAACGGAGCGCGGTGGATGACGTGGGAGTAAAACGGAGCGCGGTGGATGATGTGGGAGTAAAACGGAGTGGGGTGGATGATGTGGGAGTAAAACGGAGTGGGGTGGATGATGTGGGAGTAAAACGGAGTGGGGTGGATGATGTGGGAGTAAAACGGAGCGTGGTGGATGGCGTGAGAATAAAATGGAGCGCGGTGGATGACGTGGGAGTAAAACGGAGTGCGGCGGAT
The DNA here is from genome assembly GCF_027358585.1 of Pangasianodon hypophthalmus. Classification (NCBI taxonomy): domain Eukaryota; kingdom Metazoa; phylum Chordata; class Actinopteri; order Siluriformes; family Pangasiidae; genus Pangasianodon; species Pangasianodon hypophthalmus. Next base: position 1,546,062 of record NC_069720.1, read on the forward strand.
GACGTGGGACTAAAATGGAGCGCGGTGGATGATGTGGGAGTAAAATGGAGCACGGTGGATGATGTGGGAGTAAAACGGAGTGTGGTGGATGACGTGGGAGTAAAACGGAGTGTGGTGGATGATGTGGGAGTAAAACGGAGCGCGGTGGATGATGTGGGAGTAAAACGGAGTGTGGTGGATGATGTGGGAGTAAAACGGAGTGGGGTGGATGATGTGGGAGTAAAACGGAGCGCGGTGGATGACGTGGGAGTAAAACGGAGCGCGGTGGATGACGTGGGAGTAAAACGGAGCGCGGTGGATGACGTGGGAGTAAAACGGAGTGGGGTGGATGACGTGGGAGTAAAACGGAGCGCGGTGGATGACGTGGGAGTAAAACGGAGCGCGGTGGATGATGTGGGAGTAAAACGGAGTGGGGTGGATGATGTGGGAGTAAAACGGAGTGGGGTGGATGATGTGGGAGTAAAACGGAGTGGGGTGGATGATGTGGGAGTAAAACGGAGCGTGGTGGATGGCGTGAGAATAAAATGGAGCGCGGTGGATGACGTGGGAGTAAAACGGAGTGCGGCGGATGACGTGGGACTAAAATGGAGCGCGGTGGATGATGTGGGAGTAAAATGGAGCACGGTGGATGATGTGGGAGTAAAACGGAGTGTGGTGGATGACGTGGGAGTAAAACGGAGTGTGGTGGATGATGTGGGAGTAAAACGGAGCGCGGTGGATGATGTGGGAGTAAAACGGAGTGTGGTGGATGATGTGGGAGTAAAACGGAGTGTGGTGGATGATGTGGGAGTAAAACGGAGCGTGGTGGATGATGTGGGAGTAAAACGGAGCGCGGTGGATGATGTGGGAGTAAAACGGAGCGCGGTGGATGATGTGGGAGTAAAACGGAGTGTGGTGGATGACGTGGGAGTAAAACGGAGTGTGGTGGATAATGTGGGAGTAAAACGGAGCGCGGTGGATGATGTGGGAGTAAAACGGAGCGCGGTGGATGATGTGGGAGTAAAACGGAGTGTGGTGGATGATGTGGGAGTAAAACGGAGTGTGGTGGATGATGTGGGAGTAAAATGGAGTGTGGTGGATGATGTGGGAGTAAAACGGAGTGGGGTGGATGACGTGGGAGTAAAATGGAGCGTGGTGGATGACGTGGGAGTAAAACGGAGCGCGGTGGATGATGTGGGAGTAAAATGGAGCGTGGTGGATGATGTGGGAGTAAAACGGAGCATGGTGGATGATGTGGGAGTAAAACGGAGCGCGGTGGATGACGTGGGAGTAAAACGGAGCGCGGTGGATGACGTGGGAGTAAAACGGAGCGCGGTGAATGATGGAGTAAAATGGAGCACGGTGGATGACGTGGGAGTAAAACGGAGCGCGGTGGATGACGTAAGCACAATGAGACCGAAGCAGAAGCAGCTGAAGCTCCTCATGTTGTGGTTTTATTGGCGTTACGCTCACTGTAGCAGCTGAGGCAGTACTGATGTCTGAGAGCCGATGATTTGTGACTAGAACCCTCGGTTAGCGCTTCCATAGCAGGACATTAGCGCTTAGCTCCGTTAGCATTGGTGTAAAAAAACATTTGAGGAATGAAAGAAATACTCCAACGAGTTTCAGTTTAATCTCTACATCACAAACAGACCGAGAACCAAAACAATGAAAAGAAAGAAAGAACACAGTAAAGAACAATACATCTTTCTTCCTTCTTAGCTTTCTTCATTTCTTTTCCTTCAATCTTGTTCTTTACAATGCTTCTTTCTTTCTTTCTTTCTTGTTCTTTTTAAAAGTTCTTTCTTTTTCTTGCTCCTCTTTTTCCTTCATTTCTTTTTCTTATTCTTTTTCTTTCTCTTCTTGTATATTGTTCTTTACAATGCTTCTTTCTTTCATTCTTTCTCTCTTTCTTTAATTTTCTATTTCTTGTTCCTTACATTTCTTTCTTTTTCATGTTCTTTCATTTCATTTTCATTTTCTTTCCCTTCTTTTTTCTTTATTTTTTTCTTATTCTTTTTTTTCTCTCTTCTTGTTTCTTGTTATTTGCAATGCTTCTTTCTTTCTTTCTTACTTTCTTTCTTTTTCTATTTCTTGTTCCTTACAATCTTTCTTTCTTGTTCTTTTTCTTTCTTTTTCTCATCCTTCCTTCCTCTCTGTGGAGTCTTTGCCAGTGCAGGTTTTTGTTTTCAGTCTCAGACACAGTGGATGGAGATCAGGATAAAAAAAAAACCCTGGAGTATTTCTGTATAACTTTCAGCCCTCTGACAAAAGATCACACACCAACTCATCCCATAATCCCACAATCCACACACACACACACACACACACACACACACACACGTGATTGGTTTAGCCGTACACAGCAACACCACTCTTAAAGCGCAGAATCACGTCATTAAAGTCGTTATAACAAACGATGTTATGATTTAAACACGTCATCATTAGTAGCTGTGCTTTGTGTTTAATGAAATCGTTAAATCGGTAATTAATTACGCCTCTCACAGACGAGAGCGCTTTGTTGTTCATTGGCATCGTGAAAATCAAGGCACTCGTTTTCTTCTTTAATTCCGTGCACAGAAAACCTCGACACATCCGTCGTTTCTCCTTTCTACACATTCACAACATTCACAACTCCGTCCTCTTAAGCCCTTAATGTCCTCTCGCTGACCTCATTTCCTGTTTCTGACACTTCCGCGAAACACTCACTCACCTGCTAAAGCCTCTACTTCAGTCACTCGCTGGTTTTAAACATGTTAGCATTTTGCTGCTAAAAATCACAAGCTGTTCATGTGGTTTGTGTGATAAAGAGCGGAGCTCTAACGTACTGATCCCAGGTCTGCAGAAACGGGCCGTGAGGAAGAGGAAGGAGGGCGAGATGAAGACGCCTGGCGCTCGCCCTGGCTCAGGGTGCGCTTGCGTTCTCGCACTAGCGCCTTCTGGTGGCGCTTCATCCTCTCCAGCTGCTCGTCAGCGCTCATGCGACCTCGCTGCTGCTGCAGCGGCACTTCAGACGAGTACAAACGCTCCAAGGCACTCTTTGGTCTCTCCTGGGAACAAAAAAAACGAAAGGGAAAGGAGAAGAAGAAGAAGATGAAGAAGAAGAAGAAAGGGGTGGGTATAAAAGAGAGAGAGAAAGGGAAGGAAGGAAGGAAATGAGAGAAGAAGAAGAAGAAGAAGAAGAAGAAGAGGGTGGGTATAAATGGGAGAGAGAAAGGGAAGGAAGGAAGGAAATGAAAGAAAGAAAGAAAGAAAGAAGAAGAAGAAGAAAAGGGTAGGTTAAAAAAAGTAAGAGGGAAATGGAAAAAAAGGAAAGAAGTAAGGCCAGAAATGAAAGAATGAAAGAAAGAAGAAGAAGAAGAAGAAGAAGAGGATGGGGAAAAAGACAAACAAGGGAAAGAAAGGTGGGTTAAAGAAGGGGAGAGTAGAAAGAAAGAAAGAAAGAAAGAATTATTTCATGCAATCTCACTGCACCAGCTTTTGTATCTGTTGAAAGTTTTTCTTCTTCTTTTCATCTTTTCACCACTGTTTTATAACAAATCTAAACCTTTCTTTCTTTCTAATCTCCATGGAAACACGTCTCGGTGTGATTATTATGGTCTGTGCTCCTTCATGGCAGTACCAGAGTTGTACCTGTAAGCTGGACGTGTCGGTTCCTCTCCTCAGGGTGACGTATGAGGAGATGTTTGTGGACTGATGGAGTCTGGACGTAGAACCTGTCACACCTGGTGATGAGATGAGAAACGGGTTTAATCAGCAACCGTGCACACGTTATACAGCGTTCTCGCTCTAACCTTGGAGAGCCTATCAAATTCCAAACTCCTGCTCATCACCACGGCAACGACACGGCGCATGAACCTTACCTCTGCTTGGTAAGGTCTGGTAGCCTCCATCTTGCCCCAAACCACTCATCTGTCCCATGACTCCCAGAAGTTCAGGTTCACTGAGGAACGTCCGCAGTTCCACCTTGTCTCCGTTGGGGTACTGTCCAATCTCACGGTCACGTTTGCGCTCGTCGGATTGACGCTTGAGGCCGCGGACGGACGTGTGGCGGATGACGGAGGTCTCCTTGGGAAGGGGCGGGATGGCCGGAGGGAGGTCATCTGGACTGTAGAGGTGGGGGAGGGGAGGTCTGGGTGGAGCGTCTTCTTCAGTCTGAAAAGAGTCCAAACAAGCCTTCAGAGATCTGATCTGATCGCAGCAATACGTCAATTAACACATAATTAACGTCAATAATGTTCTCTGGATGGGTGCCATTTCTTTTGACCTTATGGCAATAAAACTGCAAGACATTTGTGCTGAAATACTCAACATTAACCCAATAAATCCCAGTAAATCCCAATAATTAACAATATGAGAAAAAAAACACAAAAGAAAAGAAAGCAAAAAAAAAACAATATATGGAGCTACGTATTATTACAGATTTTTATAAATCGTTATGCGGAAACATTTATTTGACCTTTTTCTTTTCTTTTTCTTTCTCGAGCATGAACATGAACTCTCTAAAATTAATTTTATAAATAATTATTGTAAATGTGTGAAAAGTGTGAATTTTCATCATCATACCGCAAGCACAAAAAAATTATTAGATCACAACCTATATATAAAAATAAGAATTTTTAGAGACCGTCGGTGCGAAAGGTAACCTGGCGAATAGCGAAACATAAAAAAGAGGCGGGGCTAACACGAATATATGATCAAGAGGTTTATAAAGGGGTGTGGTTAATCATGCTGTTATGATATCAGATCAAATCAGTTCCTCTTATTCCTTTTGCCAATGATTTTTTTTCCCAGTTAACACACATTACATGTACTGACCAATCAGGTCGCAGCTCGGGGGATAAAAGAAAAAAAAACAAGATGGAGGACAGAGTGTCGGTGAATCATTTGTCTTATAAGTGAGTGAATATGAGTTTTATGAAACGTCACATTAGAGAAATTTCTGCAGATTGGAAACAAATCGGATGATTACAAATCTTTGTTGTTTGGAGCTAGCTAATTAGCTGGTACAACCAGAGGCCTGGAGTAGTAACAGCATTATTATATTTACAGTAAGTGCTTCAGCAAGCACCTAGCATAAAAAATCCGGAAAATACAGTTCTGGTGTTGCGTCTGTGGTAATTAGGGGTGTAATGATCGAAAGATTTGGATCGATGCACTGATTTAAAGGGGAACAATTGAAATGAATCAGCAACAATCATAAAAACAGAACAGATAACCGGTGTGTAAAAATGAATTCATATTTTTAAACTGATGTGTAAATAACTGAATAGGCCAGCAGGGTGATCTACCCGTAACTCTACGTCATCGTCATTCGTGAATTGACGGTAGGCCGACGCCAGATGACTGCTAAATCGTATCGGAGAAGATTCAGAGGTATTGTCTTATACATTAATCTAAATCATATCGCATCATATCGATACTTCACCCACATCAGAGCACATTCCTTCATTCATGAGCATAAAATTATGGACAACCAACATGAAAAAATACCAGCGTTACACCATTAATACAGTCGAGGGACAGAACGTGGATGTTTCTTACCCATACTGGCTTGTGGAGAGTTTGGGAGAACTGGAAGGTGTGAACGCTGGGCTGCACTGGACTGAGGTGAGGACTCGACTGAGCCGGTTTCGGTTCTCCCGCCATGATAGAAGGCACAGATGGAGACAACGCCGAAGGCACGAGTTTCCTCTCTGCCTCACACACACACACACACGCGCACACACACTGCCAGTGAACGCGAGCACACTCAGATGAACGCTATAGTGTATATGAGAGACGGGCGTGAGTACCTCGGGCGTGGCTCCGGTGCGTGAGGGCGATGACGGGGGGGACTGCCCCGCGCTCACCTGGATTCTGCACAGAGTCGACGATCATTTTGTAGTTCGCTTTGCTCGAGCTCAGACCCGCCATCACATCCTCGATGCGCCACAGCTCCTTCCTCAGCTGGCTTTTCTCCTGCTGAAAGGGACAAACGCAAAAACATTTTCTTTCCTGGAAAAAACTGGTTTCAAAATTATTGGCACGTCTACACCTAATATCTGGACAGAATAATAGCACTGTGGTCTTTCTGTGATGTTTAACAAGGCTGGAGATACAGTACTGTGCAAAAGTCTTAGGCACATGTAAAGAAATCCTACAAAAGCAAAGATGCCTTCAAAATTAATTAAAGATTTGTACATTTTCAAAAATCCACTATTCAAAGCAGTAAACAGTAATAAACTAAACAAAGTCAATATAAAGTGTAACAACACTTTGCTGTATAAAAATGCATCAGTCGTCTCAGGGACACTTTGTGTTTCGGAGCATCTTGGAGAATCTGCCACAGTTCTTCTGGAGACTCTGACTGTCACAGCTGTTTGTGTTTTTGCAGATAAATCCAGACAGACTTCATTATGATTTGGTGTATTATGTAATATGTTGCTTTCTTTACTGCCATACAAATATTTTCCTGTAACATTTCATTTTTTTTGTTGGAAAAGTAATGTTTGGAATCAATTTTTATTGACTCAATAATGCAGAAGTCATAAAATAAACAATTAAAACAAAATTTGTATTTAGACTTTTGCACAGTACACAGTGGAGGATCTGGGACACATTCTGAGCCTCTTTCATATTCCCAGGTTTGTCAGACTGAGATGGTCGTCACAAAATCAAGTAAAAAAAAAAGAGAGAAGAAGTGCTTTATGGAGATTTATCATGAGTATAAAATCACTGTAAGGCACGGCCTTGAGAGGCTTACTGCTTTTATAAAACAGTGACAAAAACAGTATGATAAAATCCATTCAGTCTCTGTACCGCTTATGTTACACAGGACTGCGGGGAGCCTGGAGCCTATCCCAGGGGACTCGGGGCACGAGGTGGGGGACACTCTGGACAGGGTGCCAACCCATCGCACAATCACACACATGCTCATGGACAATTTGGAAATTCCAACCAGCTTACAATACATGACTCTGGACTGGGGGAGGAAACTGGAGTACCTGGAGGAAACCTCCGAAGCACAGAGAGAACATGCACTCCATGCACACAGGGTGGAGGCGGGATTCGAACCCCCAACCCTGGAGGTGCGAGACAACAGTGCTAACCACTAAGCCAAGAAAGTGTTTGTGTGTTTGTGTGTGTAAGATTTTACAAACACGACTCAGCCAATCAGCTTTTAGAACTGAAACTATCCTTTGTGTATACTACAACAATCAAGTATCTTGTAGAAAGCTCCATCTACAGCCAGGTCGTAACCTCTTGGCAGAAGCAACCAGGGTTTTGGTTAATATATCCTGGTGCTTAGCAGAAATCATGTTCCCACTGATCTTCACCAAAGCAACACACATCATCAGTTTTTTTTTTCCTTTGTATTTAGTGCTCTTTTACACCGAACATGCTGACGGTGTTCACGAGGAAAAAGTTCTATTTTGGTTTCATTTGACCACAAAAACACGACTCCAACTGCAGCTGCAGTGAGATTGGGAAAACGTCAGGAGCTGCTTTTTTATGTCTTTTGTGCAAATCTGCCAAACAGTTGGTTGTTACTCACACGGCATTTAATGGCTAATTATAAAAAGGTGCTCTTTGAGCTCTTCTTCACCTCCCTGAGAAAAAAAATCTAGTACTGCTTCATCAAGAAGATAAAAATAAAGACTTTTTATAGAAGGTGTTATTCAATCAGTCTATTAAAGATTAACACTTTTTGTCCTATGTTTAATTAATAAGCAAGAAACTGCCCTGCTAAACACCTATTATATATTTCTGTTGGATCCAACTTCATCAAAACATGATGCAAGTGGAACTTTAAGTACAGAACCGGTGACCAGGCGCTAAACTTTCTAGTTTATAGTAAAAGTGGAAAAAGAGAGATCTTTGTTGGTCGTCATACCAAACATACCAAATAAAAGAAGAGAGCAACAAATCACCATCCAAAGCATTACTATTATTAAGAATGTCTATTTTTCGTAGTCAATGTCAAGTGGGACCAAATATTTTCAACATGTATAAAGAAAAAAATAAAATAAAAGGTATTTCAAAGCCAATTCAAGGCGCTGGAGGCTTTTAAATACCCGGAGTGACAGTTCTATTTAAAAAAATCTATTTCAAATAATTATATTTTTTTAAAAAAGCATTCGTACTTTGGAAAAAATTGGGATGGTGAGTGTTTTGAAAAGCTGTGGTGTGATGTATGGACCTGTGAGAGGCTGCTGCGGTTCATCTGCTCCTGCAACGCCGATCGCAATCTCTCCACATCCGCCTCCAACCTGCTGTACTCCGTCCACGCCTTCTCCATCTCCTGATCAACACAACACAACACAGCCGCGTTCAGACTGGCCGGCGTACCTGCCTGCGTCGTGATGACACTTCACATTTTCCTCAAAATGTGAACAATACTAATCATCAGCCTTAAATCTAAAAGTTACATCAACATTTACATGGGGAAAGTTCCTCATATTCAGAGTCGGGTTACGCACATGCTTAAAGCAATTTTCCACACTCCCTATTTAGATTATTAAAATCATCTTTGTGTAGTTCACGCCTCCGAGGTTGCCTCGGGGTAGAAGCATCGGTGCTTCAATAGCGCCTAGACCACTGCCTCACCTTTAAATCCAAAAAAATTAGGGTAAGAAAATATGGACTGAAGAAGGAAAAGCAAGAGGCAAGTTAAAAATAAGACTCATATGATGATATATGAACGAGAAGCATTGAGACGAGCATTGAAATAAATCTAATCTAGTAAAGTGGAGTCTAGTATATCACCAATAGATTGCTACATGAATAGTCCTACTTGTAATTATCACATTAATCACTGCATTAATTCATTTATTAATTAATATTATCATATTTATATATTTAATATCAGCTTTGATGACATTCCATAGTGTGTTTGAGTGTATTTACAGCCAAAACATAAATTTCAGCATGACATATTGTGGTTACATCAAACAGTCAGAAGATCAAGATCAGAATCGAGCGTAACTGAGACACGCCTCTGTTCTACTCAAACTCCGCCCCATGTGTGTAACTCTCATGTCACTTTGTGATTATGTCTGAACACCAGTGTGTGTAATTTCTGTATTAATGCTGCAATTCGTTATACTCAGAACTCGGTAAACTTCAACCTCTGACATGAAAATGTGCAACGGAACAGTCATTCAACTCAGAATTCCCAGTCGGAATCTCGGCCAACATCCAGCTAACCCGAGCTCTCTGCTTTAAAACACACACCTGTTGTCACAACAATATGGTTTCGCACACACAGACAACAGGAAACAGGTCTCCCTTTGCATCATTTTCTACGCAATAAATATGCAGCTTTTGTGTTGTGAAAATGCATGTTTTAACAGATTTGTAAGTTAAGATGTGTAACTTAATCCTGCTGATTTCAACCCAGTCAGATCATTTTTATAAGCAAAGATGGAGAATCGTTATTAGGTCTTGGACATCGTTATTCATTGCTAATCACACAGAAATCATTTGTGTAGATCTTTTTATTTATAATATGTTCAAATTCAAAGACTAGCCACGCAAACATGACCATGCTCCGGACATCTGCGCTCTTCCGAGCCGAGGTGCGTTTAGATCGGCACACGGGAAAATCAATGTGGAACTTTTTCTGAGTTCCAAGTACAGTGAATTGCAGCATAATCCTAACTACACACTTAACTCGACTCTGAATACGGCCTTGTGCTGGTTGCATTTTTATAACTTTAAAATAAATAAATATATAAATTCACCTTAATATCACTAATATTTTAGATTCCTAAAATTTTTCTAATGTTTGTGTGTGTGTGTGTCTCACCGTGGACACTTGAGAAATATCGGCCCTGATGTGCACGACGTCCTCCTGCAGCAGTCTCTGCTGGTAGGCGATTTTCTCGGCGTGGGGCGGCTGGTCCCGGTACTGCTCCATCTGCTGATGGGACACGTCCAGAACCGACTCTAACTTATCCTGCAGCCAGAGAGAGAGAGAGAGAGAGAGAGAGAGAGAGACAGACAGACAGACAGAGAGAGACAGAGAGGGAGAGACGTCTCATTGCAACTGTCACATTTATTTTTAATATATGCGATACACGTCCTTCTCAGTGATTATCAGGGTTTAATTTAGCCTTCAGAAAGTGGGGAAGCTTCCAGATCTTTCATGCGTGTGTACAGTGTGGAAACAGCGCTATTCAGTTTATGTTAAAATTGTTAAAACAGTTTGGGTTTTTTTCAGTACAGTTTATCAATTTGAATATTTTAATGGTTTTCATGAAGAAAGTATTAAGAAATGTATTAAGAAATTATTTACATTTCTAAAACAAATTTTAGTTCCAGAATTTTTGTTGTTAATATAAGTGAAAAGTTTGGCGCTTCGTCCAGTTTAACTGTTGATTATTAGCAATATAAATGTAATTTATGGAAATACACACACACACATACACATAGGAAAGAACAAAAAATAGGGGGAAAAAAAACAATAGGAAAACTGCTGATAAATAAAAGTAAAAAAATAAGACTTGTGTTCATTTCACCTTGGGAGAGAAAATAAGCTGAAGCTGATCATGAGAAAATGCAAAAGAAAAAAATATTAATTAGAATAGTAATATATTGTTAATAATGAATTAATTTTGTTTGTTGTTCATTTTTAATTTTAATTTAAAAAATATATTTTAAAATATGTTTAACTTTTCTTAACTGTTAAAAAAAAAACTAAAGTAAATGTAAAAGTGGCCTAAAGAAAATCCAAACATTATCACGTATATTATGAGTTCTTCTGTATTTTACTCATTTTTGTGTTAGATCATTTACGTGATCTTTTTTTTTTTATAGTTTTGGTGCTCCATTTATTTTAGGATTATATTATTAGATATAAAATCTGGAATGTTAATGCTGCATTATTAAATGAAATCAACTCTTGGGCAGAAATGTAAAGAGTGAGACCTTGTCCTCTTTGAGCGTGCGGATCCTCATCTCCAGCTCCTGAAGGATTTTATCTTGTTCACACAATCTGCTCAGCTTCACCTTAAAAAGAATTTAATAAACGGATATAAAACACAAGCAGCTCTGAAACCTCCACACACACGCACACACACACACGAGAGAGAGAGAGAGAGAGAGAGCGAGAGAGAGAGAGCGAGAGAGAGAAGAGAGAGTTTGGGTCGTCTTTTTTTCATGTCATTTTTTCTTTTGTCATTACCATAAAACCCAGAAAACACAAATCTCCTCATGACAATTCTGGTGATATTATACGGCAGAACAAACAAACAGACTGCAAAAATTGGGTTAAAGTGTGCACACACACACACACACTCACACACACACACACACACACACACACAAAAAGCAAGGCAAAAAAGTCGAGTTTATAGACTTTTTATCCTCCACTCTGTTTATTATGCCGTCCGATGAATTATTAAGCTGTTGTTAGTTTACTGCATGATATTGTTGCTTTAACAGCATTAAAAATTCACGACTGCCAAAAAACCCACCAGCAAAATTCTTATAAATTGTTAAACTGGAACAATGTTTAATGATGAAAAGCTGAGCATTTCAGATTATTTACCTCCAATCATACCAAAAGCGGGCGAAAGAGAACAAACACAGAGAGAAAATACAAAAATCAAACAGAAAAATGTATGAGCTTAAAATATAAAAAATCCCACTGTGTGTATTTTTTTTATATTGAGAGAAAATAACAGCAGCACGTCGATATTTTTCATTTCGTCAGGGAGTCTCGAATGCCTGCGTGTACCTCAACACAATACTGAAGACTGGACCATGCTCTCACTGCTGCTAGTGCAAAGCATGGGAAAAAATGAAAGAAAATAGAGAGATGAAGAAAAGAGAAGAAAATATCACTTACATCAACGTCGCTTTCGGCTATTTTAACCGGCCGTGGAGGTCTGCTGTCCTTCAACGCTTCCCTTCCTGTGACCTGTTAAACACCAGGTAAGGAATAACACGCTCTGTGTTTTCAGAATAAATAATGAAAAGAGTCACTGTTTTCACCCAAAAGTTGGTTATTCTCCTATAACATCACCTCCCCAAGTGTTTTATTCCTCTCATATCTCAGCAATCTGCCAGCGTTCCTGTTCTCACTTACGTTATAGCAGCTATAAACAGTCGTTCCCTCCCCAGCCTCTCTTTTTTCTCTCTCTTCAAGCTAATAGGACTAAAAAAATGCAGCTTGTCATCTTTTGTTACCAAGAAACTGCAAAGAAAACTCCTACTGTAAACTCCTTCCAGAACTGTTAGATAAACATCTCTTCACAGATTAACGATTACATACGTTTATTAATTCGTTTCTTATTAATGGAGCCGTGAAGTCCCTGTGAATGAGCTGTTACTCTAGAAACAATAACGTATTAGAACGAGTCCATTAATGTATATAAACCTGTGATTTGCAGCTGCACTACTGTCAGAGCTGCTGTTCTAGAAAATTAATCAACACCTTCTGACCAATCAGGATCAACTGAATGAAAGAGCAGATTGATGAACTAAACCTGGTGTTTCGTTTAAAAATTTAAGGAATTAAAACTTGGGAAAGTATTGTATTAAAAGAATGCAGTTTGTATCAACTAAATCTAGACTAAACTCTTGACTAATAATAACCAAATAATTAAAACGTCATTAAAACTATTATGTATTTTTTGAGCGCAAGAATAAAACTAAAACTATTTCCAATTTAACAAAGCTGTTAAAATTATCCCTGAAAAGCACTTTCCATATCCAGACTATGGGTTTAATACAATACCACTATCCGTATCTGTATCCGTATCTGTATCTGTATCTGTATCCGTATCCGTATCTGTATCTGTATCTGTATCTGTATCCGTATCCGTATCTGTATCCGTATCTGTTTAGTACTCCAGATTAGCGGTGGGTAATCGGACATCATGACATATCACGATACTGGAAGATAATTTTACGATGTATCACAAACGTATTACGAAGCAACACTTCTGACCAATCAGAATCCAGAATTCAGCAGCGCTGTTTCTATAGTTTAGCTTTAAGTTTTCTGACCTCTTCAGGACAGAGGAGTTTACGCTTCTTTGTGGTTTCTCGCTAACATAACAAGCTGTGAGAGAAAAAAAAAAGAGAGGCTGGTGAGGAATCAACTGTTTACAGCTGCTGTAACGTAAGTGAGAACAGGAACTAACTTGTCTCATGGGCGTTCCACAACAGCAAATGTAACTATAAACGGTTAAAAAGTCTTGTGCATCATTCTTTAATTAATATAAATTGTAATTGTCAGACAAATTGCTGTGGTATAAGAGGAATAAAAACACATGCTGTTGCAGGAAAATAATCAAATTCAGGGTCTTTATAGCAACTCTGCTTTAACACGCCACCCTGTCGGTGATTAGTTACCTATAACAGCATGACACGGAGAGTTTTATCCCTTGCATACGGCAACAATCAAAGCTAAGCGTCGATTTATTTGCTTCAGAATTTGTTTTATGATTAAGAAAAACGTTTTTTGTATGTATTTGTATCAGTTCTATAAAAACTTCACTGGATCACTGTCGGCTCCTTTAACAGCTGGATTTCTGCCTCACTTGAAATCACTTTTGATAAAAAACCTGCTGAATTAATAACCTCACCGTGATGTACGTCCTTATATTCAAACTAGATGTACGGCACGGTGAGGAGTTTTCTAAGATTATTGTGCAAATGGACGAGTGCTTCAATTGAATACATTTTTTTCATTCATCTGAAGCTACGTTCCTCGAAGAATATGTGTTTGTCAGAGGTGTAGGTCAAACCAATAATCACAAGTTAAAGTATTTCCAAAGTATGCGCCCAAGTATTTGAGGGACTTGAAATATTAAAGGGTCTTTTTTTATTTTTTTTTAATGCCAGTGATAACAATGACAATTGGCGCATCTCGGCGCGTGGCAAATATGTGACTGTTTAAGATTTTGCAGGTGAAAAAATGACAATTATTTGACTTTTGATTTGAAGACAGGGACCATTTTCACAGTCGATAAGAAGTGGGACCAAATATGTTGGCAAACATGAAGTGACAAGAAAGAAAGAGAATAAAAAAATCAAAAAACGGATTCAAAGGCAATTAAGAGCAAAGGCTTTAGAAGCATTTAAAGGCATTACGAAAAAAAAAAAGAGAAGAATTCATTCAAAAGGAGCTTTTCAACATCTCTGACCTTCAATTCCATTGGACAACAGCGCAGAGACGAGCTGTGCAGCACAGAGACCATTACTCTCCCCGTCTCCCAGCATACATTTCCACTTACAGCTCAGTATTTATCCTTTTATTTATACGTTAACTTTTCAGTGTGCTGAATGCTGATCTGGGATCAATACCAGCTCAGCTACCTGACAGGAAATTCACGATAATCATGCGCTCTTTAAGACTTTAATAACAAGAATAGCATTAAAGTTAATCGAGCACTGAAAACTGGCGAACGCAAACTCGACCTGCAGAGCAATAAGAGGCCGCAGAACCAGGTAAAGAAGAAAGTGGAACAAAATTCACCTTCAGGTCAAGATACTCCAGGTCTTTCTTCAGCTGCATGTACGTATCATCTGCCTTTAAGTGGAGGAAACAAGAGACAGGTCACATGACAGGAAGTTGTAAAGAATACAGTACATGCTACACTGACACTGACACATCTCAATCAATCTCAACTTAGTAGAATTTTTTTTTTTTTTTTACTAACTTCAGCCATACTGAAATAATCTAGGAATAAACTGAAACCAGAAGTAAGAAAAAAGTGTTTTTTGGGGAAAAAGGAGCCTTTTACTCTACACTAGATTAATTGTGCTGCTGTTTTATAACAAAAATTATTTTTCTTTATTTCTTTTTATTTTAGTTTTTGGTTTAAATCCTCTTACAAAAATTTGCATTTGCATATATCCTTGTACTGAGAATTTACTATGTTTATTCTGTTTATCCACCTACAAAGTTATCATCTGTAGAACATTGTAAATTATAATATAGCTGTGTGCAAAAGTTTGCATCCTCCAATACTTTTTGAAGAGAAAAAAGGACAGCGTAGTTCTATTTTATCAAAACATAAACTTTCAAATATTAATATATTAATGTACCAAGACAACATAAAGCAAAACATTTTGTCATGATCCTCTAAAGAAGCCAGTGTTATAATTATTATAGTTATAAATTATTTCTAATTATTTTATAAACGAAACGAAAGACGGTTCAGTGGATGTGGAGGAGGTTATAAAGGTAAAAATTAATAGAGAAGATTTATCACATTCAGATGGGGGGAGCAAACTTTTGCACTGATTACATACTTGTTTGTTTGTTTGTTTGTTTGTTTGTTTGTTTGTTTTTGGTGATAAACATGCACCTTCTCTGAAAATGAAAACACTAATATTTTCTGTATTTTCTTCATATTATCTCAAAGGTACAAAACATTCTTTTACTCGACCAATTAATTATAAAATTTTGCAACGACTGAGTCCCGGCTCATATAGAAAACTATTTATATTAATATACAGAAAGTTAAAATTAAAACTGAAACATGCATTCAGTTGATACAGGTCATATTTTTCCCAAAGATTTCCTATTTTAGCCTCTAAAGCATGTTGAATTAAAAATTAAATTTCGTTAACCACAAATGCAAACATTTCAAAACTGTATAACATTTAACTTTGTGAATGCAGACACAAGCAACATGCTTGAAAATAACCACAGTGCATGACATCATTCTGAAAGTTCCATAAAATAATAATAATAATAATAATAATAATAATAATAAAAGAAGAAGAAGAAGAAGGGAAAAACATTTTTTAAATAATGCAGAATGCATGTTTTGACAACATTCCAAGCCGTGGCTCGTTCTCTGTCCATGCCAGCTACTGCTATCACCATCACATCACGGCCATGACATCACGACCCACTGAGCACAGGTGAGCACAGGTGAGCACAGGTGAGCACACGAGGGCACAGAGAGAGAGGGAGAAAAGGGGATTTGGGGTATTTAAAAAAAAAGCCACGATGCAACAGGGTCTGATCTGGTTTAAGGACCTTCTGACCCCCGTGACCTCTGACCCTCTAACCTGCAGGCTGGGACCTGAGAGGCCGTCGTTGTGGAGGTGAGCGAATGCGTCGGCCATCTTGGCCTGGTGTCTCCTGAGCTGGACGAGGAGCAGGGTCAGCTCCTCCGGCTGCAGAGCGAGGAGGAGGAGAGAGAGTGGGTTCAGGAGATGACCCCGAGGTCACAGGGATCAAAATCAGGAGCTGAACTTCCTGACTTTATACACCACCTCAAAGAGCACCTCATAGAGCACCTCATACACCCCTCATACACCACCTCATACACCACCTCACAGACCACATCATAGAGCACCTCACAGAGCACCTCATAGAGCACCTCATACACCTCTCATACACCCCTCATACACCCCTCATACACCCCTCATACACCACCTCACAGACCACCTCATAGACCACATCATAGACCACCTCATACACCCCTCATACACCCATCATACACCACCTCACAGACCACCTCACAGACCACATCATAGACCACCTCATACACCCCTCATAGACCCCTCATACACCACCTCACAGACCACCTCATAGACCACCTCAAAGAGCACCTCATAGAGCACCTCATACACCCCTCATACACCACCTCATACACCACCTCACAGACCACATCATAGAGCACCTCATAGAGCACCTCATACACCACTCATACACCCCTCATACACCACCTCACAGACCACCTCACAGACCACATCATAGACCACCTCATACACCCCTCATACACCCCTCATACACCCCTCATACACCCCTCATACACCCCTCATACACCACCTCACAGACCACATCATAGAGCACCTCATAGAGCACCTCATAGAGCACCTCATACACCTCTCATACACCCCTCATACACCCCTCATACACTCCTCATACACCACCTCACAGACCACATCATAGAGCACCTCATAGAGCACCTCATAGAGCACCTCATACACCTCTCATACACCCCTCATACACCCCTCATACACCACCTCACAGACCACCTCACAGACCACATCATAGACCACCTCATACACCCCTCATACACCCCTCATACACCACCTCACAGACCACCTCATAGACCACATCATAGAGCACCTCATAGAGCACCTCAAAGAGCACCTAATGGAGCACCTCATACACCCCTCATACACCACCTCATACACCACCTCATACACCAACTCACAGACCACATCACAGACCACCTCATAGAGCACCTCATAGAGCACCTCAAAGAGCACCTCAAAGAGCACCTAATGGAGCACCTCATACACCCCTCATACACCACCTTATACACCACCTCACAGACCACATCATAGACCACCTCATAGAGCACCTCATACACCACATCACAGACTACCTCATAGAGCACCTAAGACCACCTCATACACCACCTCAAACACCACATCACAGACCACCTCATAATCCACCTCATACACCGTCTCATACACCACCTCATACACCGTCTCATACACCACCTCATACACCACCTCACAGACCACACCACAGACCACCTCACAGACCACCTCACAGACCACCTCATAGAGCACCTCATACACCATCTCATACACCGTCTCATAGACCACCTCACAGACCACCTCACAGACCACCTCATACACCACATCACAGGCCACGTCATAGACCACCTCATGATCCACCTCATACACCACCTCATAGAGCACCTCATGCAGCGCCTCATACACCACCTACACCACTCTGACTTTACACTCCACCTCTTAATTAAGCCACAACCATCTGTATAGAACCCCCCCTCCACCCCCCCCAAAAAAAAAAAACAAAAAAACAGAAGACACATTTAAGTTGACTCACCGTTTTTCCGTGTAAGCTCGGCGCACTGACGGTGTGTGTGATGTAGCCCATCGTTGGCATCGATCTTCTGTCTATTTGTACTGGCTGTGAGGATAAAAACACAAAAATCAACAAAGAAACAGACATTTCAAATAAACAATAGAAACAAATACAAAAAAATTCAAAAAAGAATTTTTTTTGCTTTTTGGAATTTTTTTCTGTATGTATATCTTTGGAAAAAGTTGTTCGCTATGTTTTTAACACATTGGTATATTTTTGAAAAAAAAAATGTGTTCATAGTTTTTAATAATTTAACATGGCACATTTTTTTGGGTTTTATTTTTATTTGATTTTTTTCTGTCTATATAGATTAGGCTTTTTCAACAATTTTAACATGCCATATTTTGGGGATTTTTATTTTTATTTTTAAATTTTTCCTCAGTCTGTATATCTTCAGAAAAATTTACACTTTTAAAAATAATTTGTCATGCCATATTTTTGTGTTTTTGTTTTAGATTTCTGTAAAAGTTTTTCTATATTATATATATTTATATTTGGGAATATATTTGGGAAAAAGTTGTGTGCTTTTTTTTTTTTTTAGAATTTACCAAGCCACATTTTTGGGGTTTCTGCACATCTGTATCTGTGGAAAAGCTATGCATTTTATTCTTAAATAGTTTAACATGACACAATTATTGTGTTTGTTATTTACATTTTTTCTATCTGTATATTTTTATATTTATGTTTTTATTTTTATTCATTTATTGGTTTTCTGCCTGCTCATCTTAAGAGAAATCTGTGTTTTATTTTTTAAATTGTGTAGCATGTCACAATGTTTGTGTTTTTCACATTTTTTTTTATTCCTTTCTGTCTGTTTATTGTGTGTACTTTATTTTTAATTCCACGGGCTTTTGTGAAGTTGACATTTTTGCTTATCACCCAGAATCTCTCCACCAGACCACCACCATTTCACTCGACCCACAAACAACGAGTGATTTCATTAATTACACATAAATTATCTCCTCTAAAAAATAACTTTTGTTCACTAACAGCAGATGAAGCCGTGCAGATTTCCGCTGCTGCTCCCAAAGCTCGAATTTTTGCTGCGTAGTATTTTTTAAATTATTTACTATAAATAGAAGCTCAGAAGGAAGAAAACAGGGTGAGCTGAGACAGAGTGGTTTACAGAGAGCTAAAAAAAAGCCCTCGGCGAAATTTTATCAGTTTAAGAACAAACTTTTTAACAATCCTCAGTGGAGCTGAATGAAGGGAAAAAAAAATGTTCCACAAAGATATGAAAAAAAACTGTGCTTGCTAAAACAAAGTGGATCTCTGAAATAAATAAATAAATAAATAAATAAACTTAAAATTTTTTAACCTGAATGTTTAACTGCCTACTTAGAAAAAAAAAACTTGAAAATATTCCAGCTTCATCATGATCATGGGAATTAAGATTCGCTAATAAAGCAATGATCAGCAAATAATAATTACTATTTAAAACATAGTAATTAGGTATAATAATAATAAATAACAATCAGGCATAAGATTAAAAACCTTATAATAAATCAATAATGTAATTAATACTTAACAACAGAATTAATAAAACAAAGAAAACCTATATGAGTGATTAATACTTTAATTAATTCTTTTAAGTAATTCTTGTTTAATTCCTTGCCAAGCCTTAAAAATGTTTAAAAAGCTTAATTAATGTATTTATTAATTACTATTAATTCTATACTATTGTAGAATTAGTAGTACTAATTAGTACTATTTGGGAAAAAAATATATACATATAAAAGACATACACGAGTTTTATTTATTAACACACATAAGTACTGGGTAACATTCTACATGTAGAGATTTGTTTGTTCATTTGTTTGTTTGTTTGTTTGTTTATAAGTTTTCATTTTTTAAACATGGTGTGATGTGATGTGAAAATTTGATGTTTTTTTAGCTAACCTTTTAACCTTTTTTTTTTTACATTTTTTAATATACTTTTAAGCAATAAAAGTCCCACATACATCCACTGGAATGCGAATAACACATTTACTACAGTAACTCGTTATCTCACTCCAGTAAACTCCTATACAGTAGAACGTTTTAATTCCAGGGTCTTAAAGAGTTTTTTCCCTTACTGTAGGTTTGGTATTGAGAATTATTATCAGTATCAAAGACAAAATGATAGTATCATAACAATCCTAATGCAAATGTGATTTTTTTTTAAATAAAAAATGTGTCTTATGTTTATTAGAGAAACTGAGAAAAGTACAGATTGCATAAATTACATTAAAAATATAAAATCGCTCGTTATGACTCAAACGTGATGCGAAGGTTGAAGGCTGATGTTCAGTGGTACAGCATGCACTCGTCTTCCTGTCTCTGTTGTACGGCAGTTCTGTGTGTGTGTGTGTGTGTGTGTGTGTGTGTGTGTGTGTGTGTTGAGGATGTGTGATTAGTGAGTTCACACTCAGGTTAATGCTGAGCTGGCAGTGCAACTGAAGCAGTGATGGTGTGTGTGTGTGTGTGTGTGTGTGTGTGTGCGTGTTTGATCACAGATCTACAACCTGTATACACACTAAGCAAATACGAACACATCTGGTCTTGAAACAGATACTGATATAAAAAGGAAACTCACTACTCACGTTTCCTTTTTTTTTTTTTTTTTTTTTGCTTGTGCGAGTTAAGGATTTTTTATTTTCAAGCGATTTTAATGAGACATTAACGACACAAATAGGAGGTGCACTTTTTTTTTTGGTTTGCTCCTGTAGCCCGACGTAAAAACACTGCCTTACTGAGCTCCAAAAATTAAACCGTATTTCTACCATATTTCTGTAAAAACTGGCCTGAAATTCAGAAAAGAAATTTTATTTAGTGATCTGCCAGCAGCATCTCCCTGTTGGGCCTCTCTAAAAAGAATCACTTAATTCATTTAATAGATATTAACCTGTCTGCTCCATTGTGTGTGTGTGTGTGTGTGTGTGTGTTTCATCACTCTTAAATGATCCTTTTCCATCGTTATTAAAAGAAAATCTTCCCAGAAAATCATACAAGGGCAATTCCAGCTTTATGGATGCGACAAGCCTAGAATCTCTGAGTCAGTTTGCACGTGCTGTCATTTAACCTCTTGAGGAAAATGCAGAAAAAACTAAAAAAGTCATGATTTATGTTCGTCAAGTACACAGCGACTTATCTGCATTATGGACGTTACATTTTGTGGGAAATTTGAGTTAAAAGTATAAAAGTATAAAAAAACGGTGTTATGAATGATATTTTTGCATCATGGATGCGACGTGTCTGAACCAGTACTCTGTATATCTGATGTATAAACGATGTAGTTTTCTCTATAATTTAACCGGAGAAGTTAAACAGAGTGAAATATGAGTGAAAGACATGAGGGAATATTTTAAAAGTAGTTTGTTTAGAGTAGTTTTCTATGCACAGAATTCCTCACATACACTATAATGAAAAAGGAGTCATTTTGACTCCACTGCATCTCAGCTTCGTAGTAGATTCAGAAAGTGCATCCAGTGAACTTTTCTGATCTTTCCGGAATGTAACAAACCCAAAAACTAAAATAAATCCGATCAATTATTACAAGGTGGTTGTTGTTGTCAACTGTAATCAAGAATTCTTTGATTTGGGAACGACTCCACTGTTTTGAAAGAAAGTTCCCTAGCTTACTCAGTTACTTAGATCTTCCAGAAATCTTTCCAGAAAATTCCACTGAGTGAGCGTGATTATGATGTAGCTGAGGTTGAGGAACTGTACAGTTTTAGGAGTTGAATAAATGTTCCTCAAGTTGCTTTGTGTTGTTATATCTTAAGAATGAAAAAGTTCCTAGACCACGCCCACTTCTGGGTTTAATTCCGAATACAGATAAAGATACGTATTTGGAGCACCACACACACACACACACACACACACACACAAAGTGTGTGAATCCTATTAGACCATGTGTGAAACCAGTTCAGTGTAGTAAAACTGGGTTTAAACAAGATGGCAGCCACCGGGTCTGATTTTGATTCTGAAATAAGAATCTCTTACCTTGGAAACGGCCCTCGGTGAAGTGGACCGGACCACGTCCACGCTCGATACTTCGTCGATGGGTCGCACCGTCACTCTGTCCGCGGGGGTGTGAGGTCTGCGGGGCGATGCCAGTTTGGAGGGGGGTACTTCGCATGGTGAAGGGGGCACGGACACCGAGCGCGGGACCTCCAGCATCACCCTGAAGGAGGCCGCGTCCACGCAGTCGGGTGAGGTGAAGACGGGCGGAACCACGGGACCTCCGTGACGGAAACGCTGCCTCTGCTGCCACTCATAAAGCTGCCACACCATGCCCTCTTTAGCAGCGATACGTTCGTCTGTGGACATGCGGAAGTGGCTGAGACGGTCGTGGGCGTACTTGTAGTCGCTGGGCATGTCGCGGGGCACCGGGGGCGAGCTGGCGGACGGACGGCGAGCGCTCTTCGGGAGAGACTGGTACGACTCGGTCATGACCAGCTTGGGTTGGAGGGGAGGAGTGCGTCTGGGGAGAGTGTACTCCGAGACAGGATGGCTAGAAAGACTGAAAGATGTACATTATGAAATGAAATGTTTTTCGTCAGCAAACGATTAAAAAATAGTGCTTTAAAATGAATTTTATTCAAATCATTTTCCTTTTTTATGATACATAAAAATTAATGCAGCCTTCAAATGCACACACACACACACACACACACACACACATATTCTTAAGCAAATTTCTAAAATACAGAAGTACGTTTTCTTCCTTTTTATCCACCAATCACAAGAAGTCCAAGAAAAAGCAAGATCAAAACAAAAAAAGTTTTTTTTCCTCACTGTGAAACTGGCTTGTGTTTCCACATTGCATGTTTTTGCATCAACTTTTTCTAAAAGTACAATCAAAATAATAATAATAATAATAATAATAATAATAATAATAATAATAATGTGTGATGCAAATAACATGTGTGATGCAAAACAGCTACTCACTTTTTTTATTTAAAAAAGTAAATTTGGTTTTTAGTGCATTTTTTATTTTCATCTATTTTTTGCCTTTTATTTTACATTCAGAATAAACAGCAGTAAAGTCCCAGAGTGCCTCATGATAGTCAGTTAGATTAGATTTTTGGTAACAATTTCTATGAACATGTTTATATCATGTTACGATGCATTCATAAGGCATTATACACATTCTTATAATCATGCAAGAAAATGGCTTTCTTTATTCTGCGTTAAAAATCTGTAAATGATGCATTATAAGCAGTGTTATACTGTCTCATAACACATTATTTCACCAAGCCCCACACTGTATAGTGCATTATGAGAAGAAACGATGGCGATATAATGCATTATAAGCATTACTTATAGAACATTCTTTTAACAGTTAATAATTGCAAAGTAATGTCTTTTCATAAATAATAATAATGATGTGTATAATGGCTTACGAATGCATGATAACATGTCGTGAAAGTATTTAAGTCATGATACACATGGCCTTCATAGAAACTGTTAATGATTTTTCTTATAATGAACCATGAAGTTTTATTATTTTGTTAGTAATAAAATAACTGTTCATTATTTACACTTTTCTTGGCTCTTTCATAAATAAAAGACTCAACAACTACAAGTGATTTATTTAATATCTGTAAAATAAAAAGCTAATATATAATATAATATAATATAATATAATATAATATAATATAATATAATATAATATAAGGCCTTACATTATGTGCTATTCATAAATAATATTAGATTATCAGAGCGAATGCAGAGCTCAAGTTTAAGAAACATTCACACTACTTGTTGTTGTTGTTGTTGTTGTTGTTTGCCACCAGTAGAGGGAGCTCTTTCAGTTAATGCCCTCTCAGCCCTCTCAGTGTATGAACTGACCTTTTAGGCTCTCCTTTCTGAACTTTGACCCAGTGCTCCACCTGCGCCAGCGCCGTCTTCCTCTGCACGTGTTTCTCCGTGTCTGCTCGGGGCGCGAGACCCCTCTGATACGCCACGCCGCCGTTCTGCTCGCTGTGCACGCCGTTCCTCTGAGCAGCCCCGGACGACGCGAATCGAGATGGAGCTCCAGATTCCAGAGAAACACCGTTTGCATCTCCATCTCCTGTGTAGACAACTTTGACCGGGACCTCCAGGCGTGCCTCTACCTCCTGCTCGTGTCTGGGCTCTCGCTCTGTCGTCTCCACCCACCCTGATTGGTGCAGGACCTCAGCGTGGGCGGTGCTGTTACTGCTTGCTGGGATGTGATTGGTCTGAGGCATGGCCTGTTGCTCAGATTTGGAAGTTTCTCTGTGGGGAGAAGAGAAAAGTGTTTTGGGTCAAAACCAGATGTTTCTATTCCTTTTTTAAATTATTAATGAGTAACAAAGTGTAATAAAAGTGTAAAAAATGACTAATTTTTGTCACTATGAAAGAAAATGGCGACTTTATTCCCAGTCACACGACACCCATAAGACTGGACTCATTCCTGTTTCGCCATCAAACTGTACTTTGTTTTTGCACACATGAATAATATTTATTAATTAATTAATTCTCATTTGAGTAATATTTTCTC
The DNA here is from genome assembly GCF_027358585.1 of Pangasianodon hypophthalmus. NCBI lineage: Eukaryota > Metazoa > Chordata > Actinopteri > Siluriformes > Pangasiidae > Pangasianodon > Pangasianodon hypophthalmus. The sequence goes on from NC_069720.1 coordinate 1,570,406, forward strand.
TTTCACTGCTTTTTATATTTGCTTAAAATTTTCTCTCTTCCTTTCCTTTCCTACCCTTATCTTCTCTCTCTCTCTTAGGAGTGGCTTTAACAAGCCATATAAATTTAACTTTATTACATTATTACAACTTTATTTCTTTATTATTTTACTTATATTGCTAAGAAAAGCTTTCTAAAGTCTTCCGGAGAGGGGCGCTTTATCCTGATGAGTGAATCTGGAGTCTATCCCGGGAACGCTGCATGTGAGGCAGGAATACACTCTGGATGGGACGCCGGTTCATCGCAGGACAAAGGCAATTTCTTGAATCTAATCCACCTCCTGGCATGTATCACCATGTCACTGCGGGGCGGGTTCATTTAATCATTTTTTTAAAAAAGTGAGCTAGGTCAGGTGTACTGAAAGCATGTGCGCTGGACATCAGTCTAACAAGTTTCTCAGGGACGTGCCCTTTAAAATATAACACACAGGCCAATTCATCAAATAAATGACTCTAACCTTTTTACTGCACCGAAACAGAGACTGTGATGGATTATACACAATAACTCGAACCCTGAAGTCTGACAGGAATTTTCTTTAAAAGTTTTTGTTACAAAGAGTTATAAAAACTCAGTAACATGACAAGCTGTGTTTTCTGTCTTCAAGAGAGAGAAACGTTGACGTTCCACAACATTAAGCGTAACTATAAATGAATAAAAAGTATGACGACTCACTCATTAATTAAGAAAAATCTTGACCATTGGCAAATCACTGTGGTATAAGAAGAAGAAATATGTTGGGATGTGCTTTTACAGGAAAATAATCAGCGTCATGGCTGTAACTGCAACTCTGTCTGATGAGTATTGCTGTTTTGTGGAGTATTTCACTCCCATGTTACTGTTTCTCACTCGAGTTACAGTGAAGAGCGGGACAAAAAGCAGCCTCGTTAACGCGTTTGTAACTGCAGGAAACGCAGCAGCTCAGATACCTGCATTAATTTAACACACACCTCGTTTTCTTCACTGAGAGACATCGAGCTTCTTCAGCTCAAACCGTGACAGACAGATTATCTTGACAACAAATAGCTCAAGGTGTTATCTCTTTCTCTCTCTCCCTCTCTCTGTCTCTCTCTCTTGCTTGCTCTCTCACTCTCTCTCTCACTATCTGTCTCTCCCTCTCTCTCTTTCCGTCTGTCTCTCCCTCTGTCTCTCTCTCCCTCTCTCTGTCTCTCTCACTGTCTCTCTCTCTCTCTCTCTCTCTCTCTCTCTTGCTTGCTCTCTCACTCTCTCTCATTCTCTGTCTCTCCCTCTCTCTCTTTCTGCCTGTCTCTCCCTCTGTCTCTCTCTCTCTCTCACTTGCTTGCTCTCTCACTCTCTCTCACTCTCTGTCTCTCCCTCTCTGTCTCTCTCTCCGTCTCCATCTCTCTCTCTCTCTCTCTCTCTCTTGCTTGCTCTCTCACTCTCTCTCTCACTCTCTGTCTCTCCCTCTGTCTCTCTCTCCCTCTCTCTGTCTCTCCCTCTGTCTCTCTCTCACTCTCTCTCACTGTCTGTCTCTCCCTCTCTGTCTCTCTCTCCGTCTCTCTCTCTCTCTCTCTCTCTCTCTTGCTTGCTCTCTCACTCTCTCTCTCACTCTCTGTCTCTCCCTCTGTCTCTCTCTCCCTCTCTCTGTCTCTCCCTCTCTCTCTCTCTCTCTCTCTCTCTCTCTCTTGCTTGCTCTCTCACTCTCTCTCTCACTCTCTGTCTCTCCCTCTCTCTCTCTCTCTCTCAAAGTCAAAGTCAGAAGGTTGCTTTATTGGTGTGATAAATATTAACTTTTGTATTACTGAAGTTTGGATACAGATTTTGGGAACAAATTAGAAAATAACTACAGAAATAAATAAATAGAAACAAATGTACATACATTCAACAATACAGGCAAAAAGAAACACTAGTAATGAGACTTACAGAACCCTGAGAAAAAAAAAAATTAGACGAATCTCTCGCTCTCTCTCTCGCTCTCTCTCTCGCTCTCTCTCTCTTTCTCGCTTTCCCTCACTCTGTGATCAATTGGAAAGAGTTCACGTCCTATGACGCATCGTTTATTCCAGCCTGACGGCTAATTTACACATCTGTATATCAGTTATATATTTATATATACACATACACACACACATAAATGTTCTTTTATATATTAGTATATATATTGGCCTTCGTTAGTTTATGACTTTCCATCAAAAACCCAATTTTGCAGAAATCCAAACTACATTTCAATTAAATTTCATTTTCACTCCAACTACCATTACCATTACACCGACTCGTATTTCACCAGATCTCAACCAGAACTCCGTCTACAGCAAATTAAAGTTTTATTACTGTGTATATATACACGTTTACGACATAAACAATTTTAAATAATATTGTTTGCTCATATTCTAGCACGAGATATTAAATAGTTTTTATTTCACTCCTAACTTTACTCTCTGTACCAGTGTTTCTGAACACCCATCCAAAAAATATTTTACTTTACATTTTATTTTAAAAACACACACACACACACACACACAAACACACACACACACACACACACATATACACATATACACATATTCAGATTTTCATAGCTGTTTTTTTTTGTCCTCGAAATTAAAATATTATATTGACAAAATTTAATATGATTTTTAATACATTGAGGATAAAAAGAGCGCAGGCTGCAATATGTTTCATGTGAATTTTAACTAATAATTTATTATTATTATTATTATTATTATTATCATTATTATTATTATCATTATTATTACAATTATCAAACAAAAGCATAAAGCAGAATTTTACATCCTTCCAAGCCTGTAAACTGTAGCATAATTAAGCTTAATGGAATTCTATTTATGTAAGTTTTGTAATAATTTTTCCTGAGAAAGGCCTGTTATTCTGTAAAAAATTATTGCCATATTATTACACTTTTGAGTTTTCAAAAATCTTCAAAAAAGACTTCATTTCAGCATTTTAGTTCCTGCTGCTGTAGAGTTAGAGAACTGAACTGATCTCAGGCTGAGATTTAACAATAAAAGTCACATTTGGTTCTTGTGTTTATAAATCAGTCTTTACCTACATTTACATTTATGGCATTTACAGACTGATTTATAAACACAGTTATATACCTGTAATGAGTAACACTGTCCTCTAGATGGCGACACTTGATCATCTCTGTCTCCAGCAATATTTCACACTGTACCATCTACTTGCAGCAACCACTTCTCTTATTATTATTATTATTATTATTATTGTTATTAGTATTAGTATTATTATTATTATGTAGCAAACTGTTTTGCATATAAAATATTAAAAGATCAAATGTATTTACAATAAAGCACATTAATAAAACAATCTAATCACCAAATCATAAACCTAAAGATCTGTGCATTACTGCAAACCACAGAAAATATGCTTAATGACATAAAAGACCCGAGAATTATAAACTTTTGCACGGATTTAAAGCCTCTGTTGTGCTACAGAGATGTTCCTGATGTTCTCTAAATCGCTGTTCCCGTGGAACACCTTATTAGACTTTTTTAGATTTTGAAAAATCTCTAATAATGCTAATAAAGAGATAAAACAGCAGAAAACCTGAAACCATGAGGGACACCATACTGCACTTTCTAAGCTCTGAAAAAATCTATACTAATATAAAGGAAAACTTTTTTTGTCTTTGAAAATTTCTTGTTAACGCTAATATAACGGGAAAACAGAGGAATTAAAACAGAAATCTGTGAGACAAGTTTTGAAAAAAACAAAAATAACATAACAAACATAAACATAAAAATAACATAACCATAACACAATGTAACCATAACATAACCATAAACATAAACATAACATAAAAATGCCCGAGGGCCTGAACCCCAGTGATGCCACAGCCATCTACAGCCAGGAGACCAAGAGTACAGAATTAGCCGTGCTCTCAGGGTGCGAGGAGTGAACTCTCTCTCCAGAGGCCTCAGAGAGCCTAAAGGAGCTCTATATTGCACTTTTTAGACTCCAAAAATTGTTAACGTCTAAAACAGAACCTTGTGAGACACCAAAGACAACTTTTTAGGTTCTGAAAATCCTCTGTTAATGCTGATATAGAGGGAAACAAATAAGGCCCTAAAACAGAACCCAGTGAAACGCCATATTAGACATATTAGAAAACCTAAAACAGAATCATGTGGGACACCATATTGGGGATTTTTAGATTTTGAAAAAGCTCTATTCATGCGATTGTAAAAATGAAAGAGGAAATAAAACAGAACCCTGTGGGCCTTCAAAAAATCCATTAAAGCTAATAAAACGGGAAAACAAAAGAGAGCCTAGAACAGAACCCTGTAAGACAGAAAGCCGTGCTGGATTTCTATTAATGCTAACGAACTAGTAACAATCTGTCAAGTAAGATCTAAAGCAGGGAAGAAACGCTGATTAAAATCTGTTAGTGTTAAATCCAGCAGTGCTGCAGTGGAAACAATCTGAGACTGAGTCTGTAATGTGATTCTTGAGGAGAATGAAACACATCATGCTTGTTATCCTTACTTAAAAAAAGAACAGCGCTGTTGGGCAAAACGTCCAGCTCTCATGGGTCTGTAAGATGATGAGGCTCAGCGCTGGACATTTAGACGCTGCTAGCGAGCATCATCATCATCCTCATCATCATCATCCTCATCATCATCATCTCCCTGCATCTCGACATCGCAGCCGGGGAGAGGAAGGCTGAGCAGGGAAACTCAGATATGTGTAATCTGTGCTAAAACCTCAAGGGTTTACGATCAATAGCGTGGGTTTGCAGTCGATACTGTGTCTAACGCAACACCAGTTTTTGAATAACAGCAGAAATGTGACTCAGTGATTCAGTGATTCTGGGAAAAAAAAGGAAAAACACCTCAGAGGATACAAAGCAGCCATTCTGTCAGAGAGCAGCTGTTCTTCTTGACGTCATTCAGCCTCGGTGAGATCAATTAAATATAAAGAAGCACTACAGGAAGCACAGCTTCAAACTTTAACTCTGTAATGAACTGACAGTCCAGCTAAAGGATAATTCATCTATTAATAAACTGATTAAAGTGTAAAAGTAACCCTGACCTTTCATTATTTCACGAGTAGATCTTCTATTTAATTAAAATGACGTTCAGTGACTTTTGCCGTCGTTTGTAGAAAATTTTACTAAAAATATTTTCCTCGAACTTTTGAACAAATCTGGATACTAATCTTTTGACAAAATAATCAGAAGGGTTTCTTTTATTTTAAAAAGGTAAAGAAAATACAATGTTTACAATACATTAGGTATTTCTGTGCTAATTGAATGAGAAACATTCTAAAAAATTAGAATCTAGGAAAAATAAAACTATATGTTGTTGGTTTTTCGTACCTGGATGACTCACTGATGCAGAGCTAGAGCTGCGTTCAGAAAGCGAGTTCTCTTGATTTTAATTATTGAGCGTTTATGAGTTATGAAGCTGATAATGGTTTTGGATAATAGTTTCTAGTTTAGCATCATTTCTGACTCTGTTTGTTTGAGAGTTAAGGCTGGGGAAGTGCGAGGCGATGGGAATTGTGGGTAAAAAGGAGAGAGTAGAGTGTTGCCTGACCTCTTTAAGCTGTGGCTCTGCATGAGCGCCGCCTGGTTCATGGCTCGGATCCAGCCGTTCATGTCCTCCTGCGTGTCTGCGCTGAAGTAGTAGGTCCTCATGCCGCCGTGCTCGGCCTGCGAGCCAATCACAGAGTTCTTACTGTAAATGTATGAGCGCATGCCTGTGTGACTCGCCTGAAGACAGAGACAGAGGGAGAGACAAAGAGAGAGAAGATCAAGAGAGGCAGAATCAGTCAAATTTATCCCACAGCACTGTTAAATTCTGAATTCTGATTGGTCAGAAGGTGCTGATTAATTTTTTATAACAGCAGCTACAAATCACAGGTTTATATCAACGGGCTCGTTTCTATAGTAACGGCTCATTCACAGGGACTCATTCACATGACGGACACTTCACTAATAATAAACGAATCAAAAAACGTTTGTAATCATTGCTCTGTGAGAAGACGTTTATTAAACATTTATGGAAGGAGTCTCCAGTGTCAGAGGTAAAGTTGTAACTTTTAGTTTTTCTTCAGGACAGAGGAGTTTTGTGGTTTGTCAGTAACAAACGAAAAGCTGTGTTTTTTTTCTTTTTTGTCTTATTAACTTGAAAAGGGAATAAAAGGAGAGGCTTGTGAGGGAAGGACTGTTTATAGCTGCTATAGCGTAAGTGAGAACAGGAACTAAACGCAAACTGGACAATAAACGTAGCTATAAATGTATAAAAAGTATGATGTGTCATTCTTTAATAAATTAAAAATTGTAATTGTTGCTAGATTACTGTGGTATAAGAGGAATAAAACACTCTAAATAATGTGACTATAAATAAATCCCACGTCAAAAATCACACGTAGAAATAAATGAATCACTGGAAAAAAACGCGTGAACAAAAAGAATCGTGTAAAAATCATCATGTGTGAAAATAAATTATTCATAGGGGGAAAAAATCACCTGTGAAAAATGAATTTTGTGTCAAATACAGTACACAGAAATGACGAATAAATGGAAAAAATAACGTAAATATACAGTTACACTCCTGAGCTGCCGGTGATCCAGACCTCCCCTCCCTTCACTCTGGACCTGTCCACCGGCAATGCTTCATACTGCCACGAAAACGCTTCAGCTGTTTTCCATGGACTACACCAACACACATTGTGCTCACACACACGCACACTACAGTGTAAACCCATATGAGGATGGGTTCTCTGTTGAGCCTGGTTCCTCTCAAGGTTTCTTCCTATCACCATCTCAGGGAGTTTTTCCTTGCCACCGTCGCCCTGCTTGCTCATCAGAGACGGCACACACACACACTTCACTTTACTTTTGTTTGTGTAAAGCTGCTTTGAGACAATGACCTTTGTAAAAAGCGCTATACAAATAAAAATGAATTGAATTGAATTGAAAGTTAAAGAAAAGTCACGTGAACATAAATAAATGTTTGGAAAAATCACGTGGAAAAATAAATGATTCACTGATTCATATTCATTTGTTTCTGTTCAGTGTGATTTAGCAGTGTGTGATGTCGCATTAAACACAACCCTCCAGATAATTTTCACTTATGCTCGTCTGAATCAGCCGACACGAGGCTAAGCTCTTCCCCTGACTGGACCACGCCCGAGCTTTAATCACAGCCTGGCTCGGTTCAGGATCACACACACACACACACACACCAACCTGGTCCACACCAAGCTACATCATAAGTCTCTGTATGTTCATTCCTCTTAATATAGTTTCACTAAATTCGTAGTATAGAGGCTCTCTCAGTAATTCTGCGTTTGAGGGCGGAGCTACGTATGAGCTCCGTTTGTGATGTCATTAAATAAACTCTACGGCTTGGGAACCAATCATGTCTCAGATTACAGGATGATAGATAACTTTCAAAGAAACTTCTACTTTATGGGTAGATTTATGCAAAAGCAACACATACACACACACACACACACACACACACATATACACACACACACACATTTACACACACACACACACGGATAATCCTGGGTAATCTGCGCTGTTTAACTATTGCTATATTTTAAACTTACTCAGAGTAGGTAGACTATTACTACTACCACAGCGGGTAGCGTTCACGCCTCACACGGTTCCCAGTTTGATCCTGAGCTCTGTGTGGAATTCCAGGTTTTTCCTGTGTCCATGTGGGTTTTCAAATACTGCCTCTTCCGGTTTCCTCCCACAAACATGCTGGATTATTGACTCAAAATGGCTCCTAGCTGTGAATGGCCGAGTGTGTGTATGGTCCCCTGCTATGGATTGGAATGTATTCCAGCCTTATGCCCAGTGTTATTCCCGGGATAGGCTCTGGATCCACCTGACCAGGATAAGGCGCTTACTGATAATGAATGAATTAATCAATCAATCAATCGATCACTTAATTAATGAAATCCTGCATTTAGTCTAGTTTAAGTGTAAAATATCTCAGTCACCACTCACTTCCTGTTTCCTCCATGTGACATCAGGTCCATGTGTTCAGAGTCAGAGTTACATAATCCCACTTTCCAGCTCCAGATCAGAATTCCACCCAGATATCCAGTTTATTTAAAGGGCTTTCTATTAAAAGCAGCAGCCATGACTCCTTTTCACTGATGATAGTGTGTTTGGATAAAGCAGGAGTGAGGCACTGCAGCAAAATGCTGAACTGACAACTCTCTCTCTCTCTCTCTCTCTCTCTCTCTCTCATTCAAAACTTCCATCATGGATCTCTCAGCACACCAAAGAGATTTTTTTTTCCACTCACTCTATTTCCAAAGCCTTTAATGATATCAGATTAGATCTCTGATCCTCGGACCGTCATTAAGAAGCAGCCGCGCTGTAATCGAGAGATAATGAAATGGAGGAAGACTCATGATGAATAGAAAGCCTGTACAAAGGTCTAAAAAAAAAAAAAAAAAAGTGTAAAAAAACCGAAAACGAACTTGCTCTCCTCAAAACAAGCAGAATTCACACCCGCTGTGGACAACAAAAAGTGATCCCAAACAGATAGAAAAAAAAGATCTGAAAAGACAAAATGATGACTCTTGTCAAGTGCTGGTGAAAAGAAGAATAAAAAATTAAAAAAAAAAAAAACATGGAATCCGCACCAGTCAAGAAAAGATGGATGCTTTGGGATTCTTTTTAAATTTAGACCACAAATATTTTACTGAGACTGACTTTGTTTCTCACAATTATTTCTTTACTTATTTGAATATTTGGGCTCATTATCTTGTCAAAAGTTTCCTCTACAGCCAAGTCGTAACCTTCCACAATTCACATCACCGATCTTCACACGATTTGCAAAAAATCCTTACTCCAGATTGGATCATTTTTAAAATTATGGACCTGATTGTAATTAAAGTTTTTTGAAGTATTTATTTATTATTTCTTTTTTTGTTTCGAAAACTGTTTAATTTTCTGCATGGAGATGGATGATAAAGAGGCTTTACATGCATGCAAACTTACGTTTGATAAAAAGAAGTGAATTTTTTTTGTAGAAAAAAATCTCAATTTTGCAAATAATTAGTTTAAAGGTGTCAATAATTTTGTTTCTCTCAAAATACTATCATTAAAAAAGAATAATGTACAAAACGGTACATTGTATTCTTTAATTATTTAGGTAAAACATTTTAGTAATATTTAACAATTCTTTTATGGGGTGCCAATAGTTTTAAAGTTGCCTTAAAACTAATAGAAGATGCAAATGAGCTGTATGGAAAAGTACAGCCTGATAAGCACACCATGACACGCTTATATAACTGTTATGAATCTGCTTTTCATCTGGTTTTGCATGATCTGATTAAAACTCAGTGAGACGAGATAAAACGTACAGGACTGAGCAACACCAGCTTCATTCTCACGCTGTGACAAAACCGCGTTAAGATTTACACTGTCCATCTGTGAAACGTTCATAAAGGATCAGGGCAAGTCGACTGGGAGGAAAGTGAAGATGCGGTGAGAGTGAAGATCCGGGAGCTTATGACACTGTTTTAGTCCCACTGTTCAAAACATAAAAATATAAGATTTCGAGAAATCAAAGTCGTAATGTTACAGGAAAAAGGTTTCAATATTTTGAAAATAAACTCTCACTATTTCAAGAAAAAAGTCAAAATATTTTGAGAATAAAGTCATAATCCTGTGGCAGAATAGTGCAAATGAGAGCAATTAAAATAAATAAATACTCCACAAATAAAGAAATACTTAATCTTCTGGCACATCAACATTATTATTATCATTAGCGTTAAAACTTTAAAATGACTGTGCAAGAAATTTGGAAGAAAGAACCACATGAACATGGAGGAACTTCACTAAATCCTCAGCGTCAATCATTTTTACACACAAACTTCACATGTAGCATTTTGTCATAGACTTACGACTTTATTCTCGAAATATTGCGACTTTTTGACTCATGATATTACGACTTAATTCTTGAAATGTTGCGACTTTATTTTCAAAATCGTGTATTGAAATTTTTAACCATTGGTCCTAAAATGCCGTCATAAACGTTTTTATTGCTCGTTCCCGAGAAAAAAGTCATCACAACCATGGCAGAGGGAGGGGAAAGTGGTCAGTTCTTTAATGAAAAAGGGTTTTAAAAAAATGTAAAAATACCTATTCATGCAAGACTCAGGAGACTCAGGAGCCTCTCCATCGCACTCGCAGCTCCCATAATGCACCGGGCCACAACAGGAGCCAATCAGCCAATGGGAACGAGAGAGACAGAGTGAGCGATAAACCACACACTTTAAAACTTTAAAACTGTGAAGCTCCATAAAACGACTGGAAGAGTTAATAAACGTGTTATAGAGAATGAGACGAGCCGTCAGAGACAGTGAAGCAGGAAAAAACACACAACTGAGACCACACACACACACACACACACACACCTAGACACACACACACACACGGCCTTCCTGATTAGCAACAAGGAGCTGGCAATAAATTTGAGAAGTATTTAAAATAACTAGTTTAAAACATTTAGTGTATTGTGTAGCTGGCACTTAAAAATCTAAAAAAAAAATTATATATAATTATAAATATATAAATAAATAAATAAATAAATCTCAAAGCAGCATTGCTACAACCAAAGATTTTGCCACTTTCTTATTTCCTTTTTTTTTTTTTTTATAAAAAAATTAATAGTATTTGTTAAGTAAGCTATCCGCTTTGCCAGCCACATACTGCACAAAATACATTTACACAAATATATCTGCATGTTATTGTCATACTGTATTTTATTCCTTTTTTTAAATTTAATCCATGTATAAATTCTTAATAAATCCTTAATTAATACATGTGACCGAGTTTAATGTGGAAACACACACTGAATAATTGTAAAACAGCAATAAAGCTATTCGTATTAAATAAATTTGTAATAAATAGCACAATTTTTTTACCATGCTATTTTTCACTTTGAGAAATATACTTATTACTCTTGTTTGTTTTCATCATTACAATTTTTTTTATATAATTTAATTGACATTTCCATCAGTCTCACGAAGCCTGTGCAACGCCACTACGAACCACTAGCAGATGAGAAGCGACAAATCTATACATTTCCACAAATACGTTGTGTTTTGTGTTTAATGCCAGCTAACAGGACAGAGGTCTTGGGATCTCAGCCTGCATAAGGAACTCTCCTGATGGCGTGATTGTCACACACATTCCCCATGTGCAGGAATATGAGCTGTGTAAAGAGACTGGAACGCCGTGTCACGCACGAACACACAAACACACACAAACACACAAACACAAAACACTGAGCTCATGAAGGAAATGAAAGAGACGCACGCGAGAGCCCGAGGGGACGCGCTCACAAACATTCCTGCAGTATTGTTCTTTTCTCTGACAGAATAAACACCGTCCTGAACACTGCACTGCGCTTTCATTAGCGTTCCCGCTGGAGAAAACGCCTCAGCATCACGGAGAGGAGATGACGTGATGACAATCAAATCTTTTTGGCTTTTTGTTTTTATTTCCAGAAAAGAAGAAATTGCTCCAGCACTTGGGCTCATAAACGACTGACTTAAACAGACTGGTTCTAAGGGAGGTCCGATATCACAAAAATATCACATCACGATATCATATCACGATTCTCAGAGGCATTTCTATACACGAGACATGATATATAAGCTTGCAAATGATTTCCAGTTATTCAGTAGTGTTGCTTTAAAAATACTTTATTTATGTCTATGAAAAGAAATTAATTTAAATTTTTTTACATTATAAAAATATATCTAATTCTAAAAGACAAATAAAAACATTTAACACTTTTTTTTTTACATTTTACTATTTAAATGATTCATCACAAAATTTTACCATCATCTGCTTCTCAACAATTTGTAATTTTTAAAAATAAATTTAATAAGATGTTATCACAGTATCCATTATATCTCAGAAATGTAGGTTTATATGGTGACATAATCGATTGCAATATCGATATTACAGTATATTGTAGTTATTTCGCTCAGCCCTAATTGTTTCAGTTATAGCGTTCTCAGGGTCAGGAAAGAAACGATGAGACCAACGAAGAACCGTGAGTGGAGAACCCTGAGTAGAAAGATAACAAAGACAAAGTGCTTTCCTGTCAGAAAAGGTTCCAAGGTACCATTGCTTTTGGAAGGTAAGAACCCTTAATTATCCAATGACCCATTAAAGAACCCTTAAAATCAATTTTAAAAACCCTTTTTTCCGAAAAGTGTAGTAGTAACTACGTAAGTGTGCGGTACAAACTCCAAATAATTGCTCGCTCTATATCCATTTTTGTTTAATACCTAGAACCTGTCAGAAGTTTATTCTTAAAAAGAGGGTTCTTGAGCTGAGTTCTTGCACCAAATCTTCATGATTTAAAATTTTTAAAACTGCAGATTCCACGTAATCCGGACATTATTTCATTTACATTGTGTGCTGGAGTAATTCTATAATTTGCTTCTCTATCCGATCTCATTAACCGGCAATTTGATGAGAAGGTAACTATTGTTATTTGATTGGCTGTGATCATGTAAAAATATCAATTAAATAAAGGGGTGTGGCTAAAAACAAAAATGGCACGCTCCAATTAACAAGCTGAAACAAAGCACCATTTTATAACCTTTTTAACCCTTTGATGCATAAATTATACAAAAAAAATGTAATTCACATTGTTTACCTAAAATTGAATATGAATTTTTTCAAAATATCACTTATATTAAAAAATAAACGAATGGTCCATTGTAGGAATACCATGGATATAGAAAGAATGGATAGAAATGAAAAGAAAATGTGTTTATTTAAAAAAAATTTTTTTTAAAAACTGTTCACATTCTGGTCTAAAATATAGCAATATTCTTGATGTACAAAATGTACGCAGTTTAGGACTGTTGCATGATATAGCTGATTTCAAGAGTAAAAAAATCTCTCTTCAAAAAAACAACGAGTTTTAGAAAAGCTATGACGTTTATTCGAATCTGCCTAATTTTTTTAATAATTAATTTGGTATTTTGTGTAGAAATTTCTCTAAAGATGTACCAGAGCCATGAAAACTGAGAGCGACAGAAATAAACATCATGATTTCTTTTTAATTACAGTAACGGTCTTGAGTGTTCTGGAGGAGATTTAGCTCTTATACTGCACTAAAAACAGCCTGAAACTGACCGTCCATAAGGAAACTGCCATTTTTTAAAAGAGATAAGAACACGTTAAAGACGGGTTAAACCCTTCAGGTAGATTATATGAATGGAATAAAGTTTTTTGAGTTTATATAATTAAAGATTTCTCTGCATTGCTTTAAAGAGATATGTTGTGAAGCACCAGGACGCAGACTGAGCCACAGAAACAGAACTGACTGAAGAGGCACAGAGGTGAAATTGGGGTTTGTATTTCAGGGATAAACTGACCACAATCAGCTGTTAATCTACAATAATAATGAGACAGGTTTCCATGCAGAGCACCAGAGATCACTCAGCACACAAACACAAGAAATCACAGGAGGTACGACGTTTTAAAACATGCAAAGCACGATTAATCAGCGGAGAGACACCAAACACCAAAACACAGATAATGTACTTTTGACACAATTCAGTTCATTTGCACAATCCAGACACAACTTTTGCACAATTTGTTTTCATCCAGACACAAGAGGATATTAAGCGTATAACTCTGGCATGATGCTAATTTCACTGGGTGCAAGTTGATTTTATTCCCCTTTACCTCTCAGTTGCTAATTTTAATAGCCATAAATGAAGATGTCTGTGCAGTAAATGGTGTGAAACATTAACATTAACATGAACACTTCTGCTCATTAACACATCTCATAAATCACTTTTTATATACCCAGTGTTTAGACGGTGAAAAGTGTGAAAGTGATTCGAGTCTGATTCGACTCAAATGCAGGAAGCATGTGTTTTGGGTTGCAGTGTATGTTTTTTTTACTAGATTTTTTGCAAGCTGCTAAACTGAGCCAAATGACAGAGCTGTAGAACTGCAGAAATGCCAAGACTTGACAAAATAAACGATATATAAAATGATTGAAACTAGTTATTTTAAATAATTGTCTAATTTAGCTCTGGGTCCATGTTCTTCATTTTTGTGTGTACGGGTGATTTTTGTGATTTCTGCGTACACTCACTTAAATGGTAAAGGCTTGTTTACTGTTTTTCCATCAGTGAACGTCTTTCTTTCCAGTGAGTGTAATTTATGAGGACGTTTTCTGCGCTACACACCCCTTAGACAACATTTTTACTCTTTGGTTTGTTTACTTATGTAATTTTGAGAAAGTAACACCAAACCAAATAGTAAACGAATCAAAAGAATCAATTCTGTTCTGATTTGAATTCAGAAAACGGACGTATAGCTGTAAAAGTGTCTTTAGTTTGGCTGCTGTTTGGTTAGAGTGAAAGCTTGCAGCCACACGGATAAGATCGAAGACCAAGTTGCTTATTTCTACAAGTAAAACACCCACACGAAATCAATACGTGAAATAAGAGGAGCTGACCCAGCTGTGCTCGAGGAGCTGATCTGATTTGGATTTTGCAGCAGCACAACAATCTATCTACATCTCTTACAGTTACTGGTGAAAGTGTGACACAAAGTGAACTCACCCTGTGAGCCTGAAGTAAGAGAAATTACCTTAACCAGGCTGAACGAGGGACTTACCTTAAAGGCGAACTTGCGGCTAATGTGGTCTTCAGGCTCCACCGGGGAAATGACGTAGCTCGGCAGTGGGATACTCCCCAAAACCGTCTCCTCTCGACTGTCTGCAGACACCAAGCAGAAAAAAAACTGAATCAGGAGAAGCTAAAAATAAATCTGATATCACCTCTACAAAATGGCACGCCTTTTCCCCAAAAAAAATCAAAACAAAAGAAAAAATAACGGATTTTGGGTTGTAATTGTTTTGGGCTGAAGGGACAGATGTTAGAGCAGATGTTCTCCACAAGGTGCTCCAGTTCTTAAATTCATTAGTAGGATCCTGGTGCGTCTCATTTCGGTCGATACGATGAAAAACATCATCCAAAATTATTTAAATTTCATCCTGAGAGTGGGATAGAAACCCTAACCAGGAAGTGGCTACAAGAAGGAGCTCTCTGTTCTTCAGATTATTTATTCTAACTATTACAGAACCAAGATAAAGTTTATTTTAGATTTGGTATTCTCCACACTTTTGCATAATTACGCTTCTAGCTTCAAGTACAATGCTGATTAAAGTCAGTGACATGCCTCAAAAATTGTTCAAAATGTAAAATAAAAGTGTGTAGACATTCATGTTCATAAAGCGTCAGAATAATAACAATTAAAACATCAGAATTTCAAGAAGCAGTCTCACTATTGGGATGCACAAAATGGTTTCATTTTGTCTTCAAATAGCAGAAACAAAGTTATGCAAATTTATTACTCGGAGCAATTTAAACCCAAAAATCACATCACAGGCCGTAAATGAATCTATTTGCATAGACTCCGCCCTCTTTGAGCATTTCTGCATGAAATGGACAAGATGTTGCTTTTATTACGTTCCTAAACAGGAAGTGGCCACAAAAAGTGTCTACTTATCCTTCATCTAAGTTGCTAATTTCCTTTTTTTTAATTAATCACACTGCAGTGGTGATGATGACTCACCTTTATAATAAAAGAGGCAGTAATCTGACAACACGAACCACTTCCTCTTCCACAGTCTCATTCCTGAGCTGTCCTGCAGGACAAACACATCGTTCATTCAGCTCTCCTTCATAACAAATCACTTTAGCATTAACTAGAGGATTGTAATTTAGAGTAAAAAAAAAAAAAAAAAAACAGGCATGGACCAAAAAATGAATTAAACAAGCTCCTTGTGTATCATTAGTGGCCTCAGTAATTGAATTGTGGGAAATACGCTCCCTGTGCTCCCGGATTCATTTGATCTCATTTCCGAGTTTGGCTCGTGATAATATTCATTACTGTATCGTGGCCAGTAATGTATCTGGAAATATTACAGCATCTTTAACCTGCTATAAACATATACAAATAAATATAAAATAAGCCAAGATAATATAGAGCTAGTAAAAATAATCTCAAAGACTTTTTTTCAATCATATCCCATTGAAAACAAGCCACGTTTAAATCGCTGAACAACAAAAAGCACATACACTTCTTACATATAAAAACTTTTAAGCCTTTAAGAGCTCTTCAGTTGACTCAGCAGTTCTATATCACCCTCTACGACAAAGCCTTTTCCTGTCCCAAAGTCCTTTTCTGTAATCTAAGAGCCCTTGATTATCCAATGAATCCTTAAAAACCCTTAAATAACCCTTTAAGTTTTGTATTAACTGGTTATGTGTGTGATACAAACTCCAGATTACTGCTCATTATTTTCTTCTTAAGAACCTGTCAGGAGTTTAACGTTTAGCTCTTCAGATTTGTTTCTCTTACAAAACAGGGTTATAGGGTTGTTGTTTTTTCTTTCTTTTTCAAAATGCAATGCAATATGGACCATCACTGGAGGGAAAGTCAGCACTGTAGGTAAAATGTAAAGAATTACTGAGCAAATTAACAAAAAAAAAACAACAACGGCGGTATATAAGAAAAACAAAACAGAGTAATTATATCATATTAAAAATGAAAATAAAAATAATTCCTAGTGTAATAAGCATTTTAAAAATAAAGACATGATTATGAAAACCCATTTCTGCCACTACAAGGACAAATAAAACCATATAGTAATTTTTTTAAGTTTTCCAAAATGAGATAAAGTTGGTTTTTGGTATTTTCAGCATGTATGCATAATTACACTACGAGCTTCAAGCATACTTCTGATTAAAGAAACTAAAACGTCAAAAACTGTCCAAAATACAATATAAAAGTCAAATAAAAGTGTGAAAAATACATTTTCACAGCTATTTAAATTATAAATTCACTGCAGAAATAATCAGTTTATAATTTTAAGACACTGCCTCACTATTAAGACCTTAATAGTGTTTAAAATTTAATTAATAATTTTAATTCATCTTCAAATAGCAGAAATGAGGTTACACAAATTTATGACCTGCCCTTCAGAGGTGTGATTTAAAGCCAAAGTCATATTACAGGTCCTAAACCTTAAAAAAAAAAAAAAATCAATTTGCATAGACTCCGCCCACTATTTCTTCTGCATATTTATTATGAAAAACATATGAAACTGACATGTTATTTCACTCATTTCTCTGAAGACAGGTAGTAAATCAGTTTGCTTGTTTTTGTGGGTGTATTTCTTGTGCTCACGTGTTTTTACACACACACACACACACACACACACCTGCTTGTAGAGCCATCCTCTCACTACTACAGGGATGTTCGGGTTCCTCTTGATGGCATGATCTCTTTTTCCAAAGCTGTGCACTCTTCCACTGGATTTTATAGGCTAAAGCAGAAAAAAAGGCCTGTTAAGTTTTTTGCACAATTTATGTATAATCACGTACTGTAGATCTCTCTCTCTCTCTCTCTCTCTCTCTCTCTCTCTCTCGTTGCATTAATACCACGACTCCGCTGATACGTGTCTCCATGCTGGAATCATTTTAATAAAAACTGCCAAACTGTCAGTGGTCTGATATCATTTTAATATAAACTCTGCCATGCGTCCACAGAGCTTCAGCAGCAAGAGTGAAACACACACACACACACACACACACACACACTCAGTGCAGGCAAATATCTGGCAGTTTGCTGCTGCATTCTTCAAACACCCCATTTGTCAAAAGCAAAACATATTGGCTATCTGTCAGCTCGCTGTTATCCGCTACTAATTTTAGCAACACATGGCCTCATTTATCAAGTGAATTTTTCCGGAAATCATTCGCAGAAGCATGTACACAAAATCCTGTTAGTCAGGAAAAAAGTCCGTATCCTACGCGTCGCTCCTGAGCTCATTTCCGAGGGAAGGAGACATTGATCAGCTTCAAATCGACGATGAGTTACTGCAATTTTATATACGGAAGGCACTGTCAAGTTTAGCCATTCAATCAGGACAAAAGTAATGGCACCCTATGAAAGGAGGAAGTGTTAGCATGTGTATATGGTAGCTAAAGCACCGCAGTGGCTGAGCTGCATTACTGGAAGATTTATCGCACGCCGCGCTTAGGAGGTGCACTTCCTCAGTTTAGTCGCCATTTGGTTGTCTTCAGATCTCTGTAAGCTTTTATGGAGTTGCATACAAGTGCATATGCACACAGGTATGAAGTATGAAAAGCAGAAACGTTCATAAATCTGGCGAGAATTTTTTGTTGTTTGGCGATGAAGACATTTTCACACAGATAGATGAAGATCTGAATTTGTGAACGAAAGCTTGTATGACACATTGTGTGCTGTGGCTAAAGATGGACGACGCCTCTACCAGTCAAGTGTGAACTTTAACACCATGATTTATCAGTGTCGTATTTATCCTGGGAGAACACGAAGGCCGGCCAAATCCAAATACAGGAATCTCCAGGGTCTGGGTCTCCACAGCTGTTAGAGGGACTGGCAGTGGACCAGACCTACTGGTGTGGGCTCGAACCCAAATAAGCTTCAGGATTGAGTATCAGTCACACACACACATACACACACACACACACACACACACACACACGGGTCCAGGATCAGAGCCAAGGCACATCACACTGTCTGTGGTCATCAGGAGAATCCCTCAGGCATGTAAAGAAGTTTTTATATCCATTTCCATAAAGGTGGCTTAAGTACGGCACAAAAAGTGTGTGTGTGTGTGTGTGTGTGTGTGTGTGTGTGGTCACTCAGTTATGTTATGGTAAAATACTGAGTAACGAGGTGGAGTGATGAAGTGGAGTTACTGTTACCGCTCCAAAGTTGATTATTTTCCTACAATAGCATGTCTCTAAGTGTTTTATTCCTCTTATATCACAGCAATTTTCCAGACTGCAATGTTTTTATTAATTACAGAACAACATTTCTTTAATTTATACAATATTTATCTTCTAATCCATTTATAGTTATGTTCTATAAACATAAAAGTTTTTAAGCACATAAAGCATATCACACCTTATTCACAATACGCTGTTTTTATACATTTTGGGTTGAATTTAAACACAGGGAACTGTTATGAATTCAGATGTATTTATTCCAACTATTTCCTTCCCAAGACTTTTATTTGAATTGTGATTCACGCTGCACTTAAACTCAGAACTTTCCAGAACTCGGACTAGCCGAGCTGCTCGGGCTTTGACATTTCCACCACAGTTCAAGGTTAAATTGGTTTCAGCTATTTTTGCGCTCTTTTGCTCTGATCATGATGAACGAGCCGAGAGGAGGCTGTAATAGATTCCAACACGGGAAAAAAATACATTAAATCTTCTCAGTCGTTCGCCAGTGCAGCAAAAATGTCGCCAAATTTCAGCCAATTTTATATTATATATTAACTCTCATACTCAGACTGTATATGCTCCACATAATCTAAGATTTATAAGAAATAGATTCAAAAACATGCTATTTAACCAAGAAAACATGCTATTTAACCAAGAAAACATGTTATTTAACCAAGAAAACATGTTATTTAACCAAGAAAAAATGTTTAATAAGGTTTTCTGTAAGGAGACATTTATTTTAAATTTATGGAAGGAGTCTCCAGCGTCAGTGTTTTTGCAACAGTCTGATCTTCAGGACAAGGATTTTATATTTTCTTTGCATTTTCTTCAGAAACATTTTTTTCATCTTATTAACTTCAAAAGAGAAAAAAAGAGAGGCTGGTGAGGGATCGACTGTTTATAGCTGCTATAAATTAAGTGAGAACTTGTTTTATGGATGATCCAAAACACTATAACTATAAATGGATAAAAAGCACGACATGTCATTCTTTAATACATAAAAATTTTTAATCATTGGAATGTTGCTGTTGTATAAGAGGAATGAAACACTTTATAGGAGAATAATCAAAAGCACTTCAGGGGGGTGACAGTAAGTCAGCTTCATCACACCACGCCATCGTTGATTATTTTCCTTTAACAGCACAACACAAAGCCGCAATCAGATCACGCGCGTCCTCACGCATGACCAGCGTACAGTAGAGTCCTGACCTTGAGTCCCGAGGGAGCGTCCACGGTGGACGAGGTGACGGCCACGGAGGACTCGCTGACCATGCTGGAGGGTCTCGGCTCTGACTGCGGCTTCGACATGTGGGAATTCCCTCTGCAGGGAGAACACACACACATCGTCACACACAATCTCTCTGAGCATCAGGCCACCGAGTCTTACTTTTACAGTAAACAAAAAACACACACACACAACAAGGAAATAAAACGTGTTAAAATCAAAGTAGCACATTGTAAAACATAATCCCTGGAGAGAAGGTCTTCTGAAAGAAACAGGACACCTGTGAAAAGTGGAACAACAAGAATTTCACCTCTCTCTTTTTTATAGCCGTGTAAATGAAACTCCTGTGAGTACTGGAGATGGCTGAATCTGTAGAAAGATGCTAAAACTACTAAGCAGAAGCAGGTCATTATTTGTATCTGGTGTGTTTTTCTGTCCCTGAAAAATTACTCTCATATTGACTATAGATAGATAGATAGGTAGGTAGATAGATAGATAGATAGATAGATAGATAGATATACTTTATTGATCCCATGAGGGAAATTCTTGTGTTACAGCAGCATGGTCAGCAGCAAGATACAACACGTACACACACAAAATATAAAATATAAAATACAATAAGTTAAATTAAATGTAGTAGTGCAGATATGGAGCACAGTTGTAGATTTAACCAGATTTACATCAGTATTTACACAAGTACACTTGTGAAAACTGGTAGTGAATAATGATGAATATGAATGAATATGAATATGAATATGAATGATGAATAAAGCATTTCTTTAAAAAAATTAATATGTAAATATTAGTTTAAAATGTTTAACTAATTAAAAACTATATTTAAATTTTTTTTTATAAATGTTTTGTTTTTATTTAATTTTAAAGTTTCTATTTTATGGCTTTTTTTTGTCAGTGTATATTCATTTTTTTCATGTCTCCAGAAGTTTCTTGTCTCGTCACTTTCTTCGCTATAACCGTCATCACAAATATTAAAAATAAATACAAAACCATCTCCTAGTTTAGACTTGTTCAATAAATTCTCATTTTTAATAAATATTTTGTTTTATTCAGTTCTATTTCATACAACTTTTCTTTATTTTACATTCCACTCTGTTAATATGTAGTACTTTTTTCATCAGAAATTAACCCCGCCCACTCTCACATGACATGACATGACATTTCGATAGTGTTTAATTAATAAACTGTTCACACTCCACTTCAGCAAACAGGAAATTAATTACATTTCATAATATTTAAATATGTCAGATATGTAATGAATAAAACACTCTGTCTGTGTGTGTTGCTGTTTATAGTAAACTAATCAATGACTTGGGAGTTCCTGTTACCACCGCAAAGATTTACTCCTCTTACATCACAGCAATTTACTTACGATTACAATTTTATTTCTGAAAGAACGACACGTTATACTTTTTATCCATTTATACAGTAGACACTTTTAATGTTCTGTGAAACGAGTTAGTTCCTGTTCTCACTTTATTTAGCAGCTATAAACACTCGTTTCCTCACCAGCTTCTCTTTTTTCTCTCTCTTGAAGTTACTAAGATAAAAACACGCAGCTTGTCGTCTTCTGTTAGCAAGAAACTGCAAAGATGTTGGAAAACTTAAAGTTACAGCTTTACCTCTGACACTGGAGACTCCTTCCATAAATAAATGTCTTCTCACAGATCAACGTTCAACGATTATACACGTTGCTATTATTAGTGGAGCGTCGGCCCTGTGAATGAGCCGTTACTATAGAAACGAGAGCATTAAGGCACTACTGTCAGATGTAAACAGGAATCTCAGCTGTCTGCTTAGTGTTTATTAGCCACATGTAATTCCGATGCCCCGAACACACTCGGCTCGCGTGTTCTTCACACGCTCCGTTTCCGACCTCTCGCATTGCTAACGTTCGCTGCATCAGTGTGGTATTAACAGGGTTATATCAGGATCACTGCTGAAACCGAGCCTCGTGTTATACGGCGTGTTTGGCCATGAGCGGCACTCTGGGAACGTACAAACCCCGAGGTCACGTCATCACACCGCTCCGGGTCAAGGGCATGAAAAACACTCCACACACTCCACACACTCCAAACACCAGCACTCTAACACACACACACCTGTGGAAATTACTCACACAGCTTATTAGTTTGGTCTTTTCTACTTGTAGTCTGTCTTTATAGCTAGTTTGTTTGTAATAAGTGAGCAGCTAGAGTTTGAATATTTTTTAAGATAATTAAATAATGAATTTGCTTTTCTGTGTAATTTCACCTAACAGGAGGTGACTAGAACATCATCGTTTTGCTGAGTGTGTGAAGTCATTGGAGAGTGTGAGCTGTGTCTGCAGGGTTACTCAGAATGTCCCGGCAGTGTGTCAGTGTGTGTGTGTGTGTGCCTGTGTGTGCCTGTGTGTGTGTGTGTGTGGAGCAAGTTAACCACATATCAGTGTGTCATGCAAAAAATATACAGTGGCTTGCACTTTACAGTTAACCCTTATCGACGCTCTGTCTGTTTTTTTGTTTTTTTTTACTCTCACTTCTATGCATTTGACTACAGTGCAAAAGTTTGTACACCCTTATTTAATCAGTGGTGGACAAATCATAAATTCAGTAGCTAGTCCACTGGGCTAGTAAAAGCTCCAGTGTGCCACTGTCTCTCATGTTTTGGTTGCTGAGAAACTTAATTAACTAGACTAAAAACTGGAACCTAAAATAATTGAATTATTTTACGTATTCTGTCATGATGTATTTGATGTAGCGTATCGTCCTTATGTTCTTGACAACCTGGCAAGTCTTGGACTAATATTTTTAACCTGTTCTCAAAACGATGGTTTGCAATGTTATTTTCACTCATTATGTGATACTCAGTAACCGTGACAGTGCGACGATAACATCCCAAACCACATATTACCATTTTAACTAGTATATCAGTACACCAATGAAGTCAATGCTATTTAGGCACACTACTTACACTCGTGCATAGTCTGCGGTTTGAGATACAGAAGGCCGTCTAACCCACATTACATCCATGAGTAGCTTGCATTAGCATTTTTCTACCAGAGAGGGTGACACTTCAGAGCCCAAAATCTTACATATGGCAGCTTTAATGAGTTTTAAAGTGCTTAAATTCATAAGAACCAGAAAAAACTCTGACAAAAAAAGAATTTGTCTTTTTCTAAGATTAGTTTAAAAACTAAATCTCCATGATTTCAAATACACAATGTAAAAAAATACAGCTTCACATAAAGCTCACACACACACATGAACAAACACACACACTTAGGATTCCATGAATAGCTTGCAATAGCACTTTTATGCCAGAGAGGGTGACATTCCCCCCCAATCCCCAAATCTTACATACGGCAGCTTTAATGAGTTTTAAAGTGCCTGAAAGTCAGAAAATTCATAAGAAACAGAGAAGATGGTGAAAAAAACGAATTTGCTATCTTCTAATGATTAAAGCTAAACTCTGCGTGATTTTAAAATACACGTTAAACAATGGAAGTTAAAAAAATGATAGTTTTTACATAAACCATAGCTGAACTCGGACAGTCACACTGTCATAAAATTCAGCGCCATTTTTTTTTTATCAACACAGGGTGCCATTTTCAATCCAATCTTACATATGGCACCTTTAATTTTTTTTTTTTTTTTTTTTTTTAGTTTTAAAGTGCTCAAAAGTCAGACAATTCATGAGAAACTGAGATGTTGAAAAAAGCAATAATGCACAGAATTAACTATTAGCAATCACTCACACACACACACACACACACACACCATACAGGAAGACGGAGGGCAAAAATCAAAGCACAAAAATAAAATTCCAAAGAAAAACACGACACGAACAGCTGGAACTCACCCAATTAAGCAGATTTCAAAACTCCACAACAAGCGGATGCTTTCATTTTCTGAGCAGTGCATGCTTACAGTACGAGACAGTGACTGAGATAAACTACTCACACACACACACACACACACACACACACACCCCTTATTGTTCTGCCTCCATGATAGAGGTCAGGATTAATGGCTCTTCCTGTGGAACATGAGGGCCGAGTCCAGAGACAACCATCACAACATCAGGAAGCTCAGAGGTGGATCTCTTCACCGCACTGAACTTCCTCTCTCTCACACATCTCTCCCTTTTATCTTTCTGCTTCCTATCCAACTTTTTCCCCCGTTTCTCCATTTGTTTACCTGCGTCGTTTTTCTCCGGGAGACTCACAGAGAGAAGGAAACGGACAGATTTCAGAAGCAGGCCGAGAGACTTATTAGATCTGAGACAGATGATTAGATCCTGCTCGCACACAGGGGTGTAATTTGGGTGTGAAGGCTGTGGCACAGTCATACACTGGCATGTGCAAAAGTCTTAGTCACGTGAAAAAAGAAAAACAAGAAAGAAAAATAAATACCTGTGCTTTTTATCAGATGCCATTTACATGACGTTAAGTACGATTTCATAATAATTAGTCACTACTTTAATCAGACATGATTTATGTATTATTTAGCTAATATTTATACTCAGATAAAACAACTATGCATGCTTACCATATTTTTCTGCCAAAAGAAGACAGATATTAGTAAGCCTGTAATAGTAATGTGATTATTTCTAAAATAATCTGCTGTTCCATTAAAAAATTTAAGATATTAAAATGTAGGAAATTAGCGCATTAAAAAAAACACACTCTGGAAATTTGAGGGGGAAAAAAACAGACTACAGTTTTATCAATGAAATCTAGACTAAAATCTTGACTAATAATAAACAAATAATTAAACTAAAACTATTATGTATTTTGTATTAAAATTAACACTGAAAAGCACTTTCCATATCCAGATTATGAGTTTAATACAATGCCACTATCCGTATCGGTATCTGTATCCGTATCTGTATCCGTATCTGTTTAATACTCCAAATTAGGGGTGGGCGATCTGGCAAAAAATATCATATCACGATACTGGAAGATGATTTTACGATGTATCACAATATTTAATTTTGCTAAGAACCTGCCAATGAAACAGTAGTACTGAATTTAAAAAAAAAAAACATTTACTAATACTTTCATTTAATGTCTACTAAAATAATTGAACACTGAAAAGGAAGGAAAAAAATCAGTACAAATTTTACAAAGATTTTACAAAGTTCCTAGCTGCTTGCTTTCATTTTGTCATCAGTAAAAATTAAACACAAAAGAAGGTTTTAAAAAAGATGATGTGATAGCTCAGAAACGTGAACTGTGTACACATATTTTATCACAATTTCAAAATTATCATCATATCGCCCAGCCCTAACCACATACATCTGTATCTACATCTGTATTTAAATCGAAACTCAAAGTGGGCGTGGCCTAAATGCCAGGGGAAAAAAAAACTCAGTTGTAAAAACATCAGCAGTGTCAGCGTGGTGTGTGTGAATTCTGGCTCTGACAGTTCCTCAACCTCAGCTACATCACTCCGTTCACAACGAGAGATGTGTGCGGGACTTTCCCACGATATTTCCTAACGAATTTACTCCCAAAATATAAACAAACTAGTTGCCTATTTATTTTACACCACCAGGACTCTGAGCAGGCAGTTACAAAGGACGAACGAATAAATAAATGAATAAGCAACGTAAATACATTACACAGTGCTGCACATTCATGTTTCATGTTTATGTTTGTGTTAATAACACCGTTTTTGTTTGTCCTGCAAGCTTCATATCTGACTGCTCGCTCTCGCCTGCATGAAAGTAAAAAAACTCCAGAATTTTTCCTTGTGTCCCGCAGGATCATATTCCTGACGCACACCTCTAGTCTCAACCTGACATCCTGTGAACCTTTCTGGCAAGCTTTCTAAAAAAAAATGTTAAAAAAAATAAATAGTGTGCCTCCTATTCGTATCTGTATTTGTATCTGTGTAGAACACATTATCTGTTCATTCCAGATAACACACTCGTAGTCTGTTACATCCCTAATCCATATCCATAATCCATATCCATATCCATGTCCATGTCCATATCCATGTTTACAGGCGGGATTTAATCGGAATGTTTTCTGCTTTTCAGTGGAATTCGAGAGGCTTGTGGCTAACCATTCCCACCTCCACATTCATAACAAATGGGTGTGTCAGCATGTGCATGTGCATGTGTGTGTGTGCGTGTGTGTGTGTATGTGTGTGTGTTTATACATATATAGCCCTTTGTGAGGACCAAAAACACTAAAGGTCCTGATAATGATATAATAACCTCAACTACTCTCACAACCACCTAGCCCTCACGAGAAATTATTTTTACAGCTTTTATTTTTAAAAACTAAAGAAAAAACTTATTTCCTTCTGGTTACTGAAGTTAAATTTAAAGATTTAGAGATTTAGTTGTAGCACAGTGTTAACTAGCTACTATATCTCACAGAACAGTATCATTATGTCACTGCAAAGGTCCTTGCAAAAACAGAAAAGCGTGCATGTGTGTGAATGTGTGTTTGAACACTGCCGAAAAAAAATCCTTTCCAAATCTAGATCGGAATTTTTTTTATGAGAACTTGAACCCCACACACCCCATGTGTCAGGAAGGCTGATACGGACTCGGGCGTTTCCACAGATGAGCAGCTGCTAGGCGAGGTTTTATTTTCCAGCAATACAACGGAAAGCAGAGGAACGTCAAGCGAGAAAAAAAAAACAGAGTGCTGTGTAGTGGAGTGCAAAAGTTTGCATCTCCCTTTACATCTGCATGGAAAAATCTAGCTTTTTGAATAGATAGATAGATAGATAGATAGATTGCAAGAGTTCATAAATACAATGTGGGGGTGTCCTGTAACAAGTAAACAACACACGCTGTTTGTTTTTACTGATTGTTCATTTATTGTTACAAAAAAATGATAATAAGTATAAAGCCACAAGCAGCGATCATGGGGGTCCAAGCACTAAATCGCAAATATGGCCAAAATTGCTATTACTGCCACAGCAGCTTCTGTACACTTTCACACTGTGACACTGAAAAAGGATTTTACATTTAGTCATGATCAGATGAAGCTATTTTTGCCTGATGGTCTTTGCTCACATTTTCAGATTAAAAAATTAGAATAATACAAATAAAAAGAAGAAAAAGATCATGACAAATATGATACGAGTCCCAACACTACACACCTCAAAAAATTCAGGCTAAAAAAAAAAACAGAAGCAACTGTATTTTTTAGATATTACAAACATAAAATAATTAAAATAGCAGATGAAATGATGTGCTGTTTGTTAATAAGTCTATGCATATCGCTCGGTTGTTTATCTTAAAGCATATTCTTCATTACCTGCAGTGAAAGAGGTATATAAATCTGGACCCATTGATTTCATTTTGATCACCAACATGAATAAAAAAACTTATATAATCATTTTAAATCCATAAATTCAAACATTCATTTGTTTAGTAGGTCCTGAAGTGGACATCCTGACACTCAGCATCTCTTTTACATGACAAAAAACTTTCATTCCTGCACATTTTTCCTGCTATAAAGCTCTGTGAAAGCTAACTGAAGAAGAAGAATAGCTCAGCGTCTATCTGTGACAGCTTTAATTAGATCCCGCTAACCAGCGGACTGCGAGAGTTCGCGCTGTGACAGTGTCACACGTCCACTCCAGCTCTTAGCTCACTTCTATATTAGCCTACGGTTATGTTAGCGTCATCGCTCCGTGTGCTGTGACACAGGGTTAGCTCACACCTTCCACAAACGGCGTTCCTAACGAGAGGCTTTATTAAGGCTCAGGAAGGAACGAGCGATCGTATTCGTATAAGAGCCTGAAGTTTTTAATCCGTCACCTTCTGTTACTAAGGAGAGATGATGTTCTCAGGCTCCTCTGGAGCAGGAGAAGGACATTAGGTATAAACTCTGAATCCAAAGACACTCTGGTTTACTAAAATCTCAAATAGCGAGAAGCTTATGGGTGTGTCACAGGTGATTTACAAAGAAGTCAGGGGATGGAAACTATTTAACTGAGGTGGTTAATAGTTTAGAACTCAGAGAAACTTCTGGAAAAGTAAAACTGAACTGATACGAGAGATCAATGCTAATAGCTCAATGCTAACATGTATGAATTACCAAATGAATATAAGTACATGCCCAGTCTGCAGTCCGGTCCATGCCAGATGTTTCATATATAATAATACAGTTGGGGCCTAATGGATAGAGAGTCGGACTTGCAACCCGAAGGTGAACCTGAAGGTTGTGGGTTCGAGTCTCAGGTCCGGCAGGGATTGTAGGTGGGGGGAGTGAATGACCAGCGCTCTCTCCCACCCTCAATACCACGACTGAGGTGAGACCCTTGAGCAAGGCACCGAACCCCCAACTGCTCCCCGGGCGCCGCAGCAAGAAAGGCTGCCCACTGCTCCGGGTGTGTGTTCACGGTGTGTGTGTTCACTACTGTGTGTGCACTTGGATGGGTTAAATGCAGAGCACAAATTCCGAGTATGGGTAACCAGACTTGGCCACAAGTCACGTCACTTCACTTCACTTCACTACCCTATATACAGGAAGTATACAGTATAACAAGTATGCAGACTAAGTCATTATCGTCTTTAAATGTTCTTTAAACTTTCATTACTGATGTGAAAGGAAATCAAACTTCTATATTAAATACACTATATTAAAAAAGAAAAAAATACACCCTATATGATGCATACTCAAGAAAATATTTAAATGTCTCCACACAACACATTTTATCCTCCGTGTTTTATTACTGAATGACCTGTTTCTCAACACAGGACTGCTAAATCCTGTTTCCTACTGGCTCACAAGACAGAGGTTTGCAAATTCACAGGACAAAGTTCACCTAGCTGTTCGAATCCCGACGATGCCGTGACCATGAGCCAGAAGAGCTCTCTGGGTAGGAGGGGCATACTCTCTCTCCCCTGTCAATCACAGCAACACTAGCCAATCATGAGCATCTGTGAGCTCATGTATGTGGAAGAGGGTGAATAGCGCTTTCCTCTGAGTGTGTTACGCAGCCCTGTGATGCAGCATGAGCAGCGGTGTGTACGTAACATCTACAACAAGCAAACTCATCCCATGTCCAACGTCCTTCCACTTCAGTCAAGTTTATTTGCATTTAAAGGTGTAGTTTTTTAGGATTGAACCAGAGACTGAGTAAATGTTTTTATTTTGTCTTTAAAAGGCAGAAACAAGCTGCAACAAATTTCTCATAAATTTATATTGCCCTTCAGGTGTATTCATTTAAAAAAGGAAGTGTTTTTTTAGTCTTTTAGCCTCTTAAACTGACTTATTTGCATAAACTCCACCCCAAATTGCATATTAATGAACAGAAACCTGCAAACAATGTTATATTGCTCATGTAAAAGACACAATCCTCCACAGAGCATGTCACTAAATCAGTATCTTTTTTGCAAGTATTGTTCAAGTTGCATGTTTTTTTTCCACACAAACTTTTACTGAACCAAAATCTCAACATTTTCCTCCTTTTCTCTCAACAGGAACTGAAAAATCTCTCGCTTTGGTGAGGAAGTAAACCCAGTAAGGTGAGACGAGAAGTAATAGCCATTACGGTCATTATGTCTGGACATTTGGAGCTGATTTATAGCATCTGAAAAGCCAAATGCTAAAAGAGGCATGTGAGCAAAAACCTGGCTTATTACCATAAATCCATTTCCCATGATAACAATACAGCATAATGCAGGCAGTAAATTTTATAGGAACGTATTAAAAGCCAAGAGTGTGGGAGTGAATTAAAAAAAGTCATGAATAAATTAATTTGATACAATAAGATGTTTCAGATTCAATTTTTACCCCACAGCGCTGTTGAATTCTGGATTCTGATTGGTCAAAATGGTGTTAATTTTATTAATCCACTTGTTCTAATACGTTATTGTTTCTATAGTAACAGCTCATGCACAGGGACGTGTACGGCAGATGCTTCACTAATAATAAATGAATTAAAAAACGTATGTAATCGTTGTTTTATGACGAAGAGGTCATAAGGTAACATTTATGGAAGGAGTCTCCAGTGTCAGCTCTTCTTCAGGACAGAGGAGTTTACGCTTTGCAGTTTCTCAGTAACATGATAAGCTACATTTTAAGTACAAACTACAACGTCATTGATTAATAAAGGAAAAAATCGTGATCATTGGCACACTGCTGTGGTAAAGGAGGACTAAAACACTTCAGGACATGCTTTTATATGAAAATAATACGAAAACTTCAACAGTGACTTCACTTCATCACACCGCTCATTGTTTTACTATAACAGCACGACACACAGTGTGTTTGTGAAATATGAAACAGTGATGTGTGAAAGATGAGACACTCACAGCTCCTGCACGACGAAATCCGTGTTCTCCGGAGATATCTGACCCGTCACGGGATGCCGGAACGCCGTGGTTCTCTGGTTGTGGCTGGATGAGAAGAGAAAGGACAGAAAGACGATCAGAAACAATACGGGAGCTGAAACGACACGAGCAATCCATCATTATCCGTTTGCATGTAGTGGTCACGCATTCTGCAGGAACACACCAAGAGAGCGGATGAGTTTCCCAGCTCGGTGCAGAATGTGGAACGGGCCCGAGGCCAAAACCGGCTCACACTAGCGCACACAGAGTGCCGAGCTCAGCACAAAACTCACCAGCAGCACTGGAACTTTATTGATTTTAATTATATGGGGGTCAGCCGTTGCTCTAACTAGGCCATTAAGACTGAGACGAGGATGATGTTTTGGAGACCAAAAAAAAAAAAGCTCATATAAAAATAATATCATTTTAATCCATGAGCACATTAGTGTGGTACTTTTTTACACTTAAATACACTTCTAAAGCACTTGCATGGAGGGAAAAATAAATAAAGCGAGGGAGTAGTTGCATTTGGTCGCCGTTTTTCTACACTGAAAGAGTCTTATTCTTAATATAGTGGAACTAATGCGCTCCCAATAACAAATAGAATAAAACTGGTGACACTTTATAAGGTAAATTCCACAAATTTAGCATTAGTAGACCATCAGTAACATTAACAAAATAACCAACACTTGTATTTATTGATTTTTTTTAATTATAAGGCAAATAAACTGAATAATTAACACCTGCATTAACCACTATATACATCCCATCAATCAGTAAAATGTAACGTAAGTGTAAAATGTAAAATGTAAAAAGTTTTCATAAAAATACAAATATAATCACTTTGTGCGTTAACTTACTATGTTGCTGTTAAAATGACAAATTAATTATATGCTATTACTGTATTACATTTAACATGAACTATTATATTTAAAAAAAAATACAATAGGCTTCATCCACCACTGGTTGAAAGTATGTGGGTTAATAATTGATTTATTATTATTATTATTATTATTATTATTATTATTTTGTCCTTGAATAGTAGTAATGTGCTTCTACAAATTTAATACCTGCCCTTCATATTCATTTTTATTCAATCTCTGCTCTTGAAGTGACTTTCAGGCGGCAGTTAATCTCACTGATGGTCATAAATTAATCCGTTTGCATTGACTCCACCCACTATGCTAGACTTTTAAGTAGAAACAGTAAATTATTGTATATTCATTAAAGCAAATCTGCTAAACAGAAAAAAAAATTCTGTAGTTAGTAAATCAGCTTTTTTAGCCGATGTTTTTTCATATTGCAGTTTTTTCCACACACAAATTCACCTTTAATGAAACAGGATATCAACATTTTCCTCCTTTCTCTCAACAGGAACTCAAAACTTCCTCACTTTGGTGATAAAGTAATCTCAGCAATGTACATAATGTCTGTACTGAGGTTTAGAGATGATTTTCATCATCTAGCATATTTTTTTAATCAGATTTCTACCAGGTATGAGCTAAAGAACTTATTAATTAGTTACCATTTGCTCTTTAAAAATACACACCATGTGTATTTTCCTTCACTGTTATTTTTTTTAGTTGGCCGTAATTGATTGCCAGACTCCATTCCCGTGTTTACTAAATCCAGCTGCCTCTTCAACACCAACAGAGTTCGGTCTATTTTAAACCCCTAGCCTTGTTTTTATCTACGCTGAGAGCCTCTGGCTCTTCAGTGTGACGTGTGAGTTACATTGTGCAGTGGAGACTGAAGTGTACCTGAGTGACTCTTGACCTCATACATCAGTTACCACCTACACAGAGCTGAGAACTCGATTATGAGACAGACCTGAATGTCTGGTTAGCTCTAAATCAGTGAAAAATGACAACAAGCATTTAGTCATTTAACCTTTCAACCTGGGCAAATACCTATCTCACACACACACACAAACACACACACCCACAAAAAAAACTTTTCTGCCTTAATCAGCTTTACATGAAGCATGACAGGAAAAACATCCCAAACTCAACAGCCCTTCCTTATCACACACTCCGCCTCCCCCATCGCCATGGAGACGGAGCTGTCAAACGCTCCCCGCGGCACTGCATGACCGAGTGCGTTGGTCTGTAAATAGTCTCTCATTCACACAGGAATGTGCAGCATTGCATTACCTCATATGGCCACAAAGCATGTCACAGGCACCTGATAGAGATAACGCGCTATTAACACGGGGTCTGTTTTCTCCTCCAGCATGATTTAGCCGTGATGGGAGGTTAAATTTGACACACATGAAGATACAGATGGGGAAACACCTTCCTTCATGTTTCCCTGAACTGAAATGTTTCTCTTTCGCATGTTTCTCAACCAGAAGTGTTAGCATTTTCAACTGAAAAGGGAGGAAAGGGATCAGAACATTTGCAACATTTAGATTTACATGCTGTAAATAAATGTTTGTTACACATTTGTGTAGACTTTTAGTCCTGGAGTGAAGAAATATTAGTCAGTATAGCTGTAGTATTTTTATTAGCATGAAAAGAAATATCAATTCATGCATGTTCTAAATTTGTTACTTTACAATTGCTATTCAAATTACTGTTAAACATTTGCTTGATTGTTTTCCAGAATGTAGCTGTATCAACACCTCATGGGTTTTCCCAGACCGGCTCACATTTACTTCATCAGTCCTAATGTTGTCTTTCCCACACAAATGTGATTCAGCTGAGACAGAGAGATAGAGACGTGTTGTTTATGAATGAGTCAGCTTACTCTATTTGTCCATGCATGTTAGGAGTGCCTAATACAAAGCAAAAGTAATGTAGCAAAATAAGGTTTTTTTTTGCAAATGTTGCAAAAAAAGTAAATGAGTCATTTGGGAGTCGACGCCAAATCAAATGAGCTTTTTCTCTGAAAAGAGCCAGAATTCCCATCTCTATATGAGAACTGAACAATCCAGAACTGTGTTCTCTGAGTTTGCAGGAATATTTGATATCATTATGGCTCTGAATATAATAAAGAGAAACATGATGAACAGGTTTTGCGAAAGTTTTGCTCATAAAGAGTCATGGTTACTCTTGCGCAATCTTCACACATAAATCCTGAGATAATTATCAGCACACGTGGTGAGCACATAGTGCAGCTTCTTTTCCGCCATCAACACAACAGCTCTATTATCGTAAACACTCGTGTTCTGAGAGGCGCTCCGTCACAGCAGCATGCTCCAGATTTATCCTCCAACCTTTGCTCTCTCATGTACACATCAGTCTCAGAGTCATATTCCTCACACGCCCGATTCACACCTGCAACAATTTCAGTGGATTAATGACATGAGCTGGCTTTACTCTCTACCTGCACCTCCACAAAAAACACATCAAAAAGACAAACACAGAGGACAACAACCATCACGTTTACTTAAAAAGCCCTAGAATATAATAAATCTAGAACAAAAACGTTTTTTCTCTACACCATTACCCTCGTTAAAAATACCAGAAACAATGAATATACATGAATATGCAAATTAGAAACCGCCCCCCACGTCCTCCTGCCACCGCTAATAGCCAAATATCGCTAACATTAGCTATCTTAACTAGCAAGTAAAATGGCTTGTTCATTGAGGATCTAAATCTACATCCAGATTTCTGTAGACATTGTCTGTTGTTAAAAGCGCTGTTGAAATAAAACTGAACTGAATTAAATTCTCACATTTGTCACGAAACAGCATGAGTGGGATTTCAGTATCAGAGTCTCAATTTACATGATCATTTTCTTAGTTATTTATTTAACAGCAGGCAAACGTGTTACAATATAGAACAGAAGAGAATAAAATAACTTTACTGTCATCGTGCAAGTACAATGAAATTTGGTATGCAACTCATACTAAAAAAAATCCAAATGCAAAAATAAAAAACTTGTGCTAACGAGCAGTAATAAGATTTTTCTTTTGTTTTTAATTCAGAGTTTTTGGAAGCACAAACTTGCTGTGTGTGTGAACGTGCCACCATCTTGGCTTAGGATGACCAACATGGCGGTTATGATGAAAACCTCGCTAGCTAAGCATGCAGGTCCTGTGCCTAACAAATTCCAGGTACTAACATTATCTGAGCAAAGTACTAAGAAAATGAGACCCAAACACAACAAACAATGAAAAGGAGTCTTCAGGATCCTGGAAGAGAAAATGATTTAAATTATTCACAAAAACTGGTTAATACACACACAACCTCCTCTACAGCACACATTATTATTTTTATTATTATTAGACATGAAGCCAGAGTACATTACCGTTCTCTCTGTGTGTCCTAGACCTATTTCCTGAAAGCTACGTGTATAATTCAGTAAACGGTACTCGTCTTTTCCTCTCATCCACCAGTTTTCTTGATAACGAGCCAAACTGAACTGTTCAGCCCTTTTGTTTGGGGCACCACATTATTTCTGAACTATTTGTCACGGAATCCAGTAGGCCTTCCTGGAGAAGCGGAGACACTATTTGTTTGACTGTGGACCAGTTTCAAGAGAACCGCAGCTCGTTCTGCAGGTCTGACATTAGCGTGAAAGGAAAATGAACGTATTAACTTTGATTACGAGCAAAGCTGAGTGTTAATCATTTCATCTCTCCAGCAAACACTGGCTTCAAGAGAACATTTCAAACTCTTTTTTTTTTTTTTTTGCTCAGTCTAGACGTGTTACTGTATACACGCTGATGTTACGTAAACACAAAAAACAGCTAAGCTCTGTTAATAAACACTTCCAGTAAAATGAATACGCTTGAGAGTTGTACTTTCAAACATGCCATCAAGAGCAATTTAGCTTTAAATCTCTTTCAAGAACCCACCAATCACAAAGCACTGGTTACACAAACAAAGTCTGTCATCACACACACACACACACACACACACACACACCCATATAGACATTTTACTCTAACAAAAGACAAAAGACTAGTCGATCACATGACTAATGCATTCCTGCATGATTTGGTATTAATGCTGCGTTTCATAGATACTGATACTGATACTGATCTAAAAAGACATAGACTTTTTTTTTTTTTTTTACACACTATTGGTTAATACATAAAGAAAATAAAACACAAAATTGTTCCATCTAATTCCTAAATCAACTTTCAATGAGTAGTTTTATTAAAGTGTACTTATTTGGTGAATTCTACTGTACTGTAAGTACTACAAGTACCTGTTTTCCCCACTAAAATAAACAGCGCTGCTGAGTTCTGATTTCTGGATTGTGATTGGTCAGAAGGTGTTGATTGATTTTCTATAACAGCAGCTCTGACAGTAGTGCAGCTGCAAATCACAGGTTTATATTATCATTTCTATAGTAACAGCTCATTCACAGGGACTTGTACAGCGGATGATCTACTGATAACAAACGGATTAAAATTGCGTGAAATCGTTGACATGGTGAAGTCTTCTGTAAGGAGAAATGTGTTTATTTAACATTTAAGGAAGGAGTCTCCAGTGTAAGAGTCAGAGGTAAAACTGTAACTTTATGTTTTCCGATATTTTCTCGACAGAGGAGTTTACACTTTTTTGGCAGTTTCTCACTAACATTTCAATGACATTGAGAGCTATAAGAGCACACTGCTGTTCCCACTTCCTAAATCTCAAATTTAACCTCTGATTAAAGACCACTAAACAGACATGGCTGTAAACAGCAGCCGTGTAATTACACCTCGCTCACGCTCCAAAACGTCGAGATGAGCTTCCGTGTAGGAGCTGGAACGGAAAGCTTTTTCCCTGTTGCTGTTTTTTTATTTTTTTTTTATAAATGCCAAATACAGCCCACAGAGTCAATATCATCAACCAGCCTTTTAGAAATGCAATAAGATCCATCGTATCTGATTAAGACCACTCGCTCTGTTCGCTTTATCGCTTTGCTTTCTGGCTCGTACTGAAAAAACCTGCGTTATAATCAAACAAGGTGAAAGTAAAGAGATCAGAGAGAGCCGATCAGAGAAGAGTGGTCGTGAAATAAAGCGAGTTTCGGTTGTTTCTCATCACACAGAGTGTTTTCTCAGCTGCGAAGGCTGAACCACAAAAATCTGAGTCCAAGGTTCAGTTAGCGGCGTAGCACAGCAAACAAGTAATTCCTTATCAAACGGCCCAAATTATTACAGGTTGTGCTCGTAAATGCTTAACGTAGATGTCTAACCTCTCAGCAATGAAGGAATTCCAAAAAAAAAGCAGAGACAGGAAATTAGTACGATTATTTTATTGCTGTTGTTATTTCATTTATTACTTTTACGCAGTGATAGTTGAATTACGTGCACACAGTGAAGATTTATTTTTTTAAACCTGAAATTGCACACATAAGACATAACTGCAGACATAACTACAGATTTAAGCGCTATTCAGAAGTTACATACATGGGGCGGAGTTTGAGTAAAACGGAGGCGTGTCTCAGTTACACACGATTCTGACCTTAGACACATTTTTCATGCGTGATATCAGCTCGAGTGAGGAGCAGGATTACGTCCAGCGCCTCCATCTGACAGTTTAATATAACCACAATATGTCACAGTGAATTTTTTTTAGGTTGTTCTGGCTATAAATAGTTATTGCTCTAAAGTAAATGAACAGTTTTTTTGGCATGGATGACATTGGAGGAGATGCCCTTGATGATCTTAATCAGAGACATTGTTTATCTCAAGAAGTGCATTTTTATGGATAAAATGATGACTGAGCTTAAAGTTTCTCTGAGAGCATAGCAGGTGAGCGCTCGGTCAGCTTATCCTTCAAACCATAGGCATGTTTCCTTTACAGAAGTGAATAGCAAATTAATGCTTATTGTGCGAATAGCTTAATATATTTGTAATGTGGTGGCTTTTTAGCATCAGACAGCTTCAGATCTAAATTCCTAACAACTTCAACAGATACTACAGCGAGAATGACATCCAACACACATCACTAGCCTTAGGACTGCAATCACTACGAACAGTTTACACTCAAGTCTCCATCACTGAACTGTTGATAACTTCAACACAATAAACTTCAAGTTAAAACTACAACGAATTCAGAAATGACTCTGATGCTCATATTCATAAGCTGCTCAGAAGTTTCTGGTTACACAATTGCACTTGTTGAGCCTGTAGTACACAGTTACAGAAGGGAAATGATTTATAATCGCACTATCCGGTGTCACCCAGATGTGGAAGGCTTCCCCTTTGAGTCTGGTTCCTCTCAAGGTTTCTTCCTCATGTCGTCTGAGGGATTGAACATCGATTTGGTGACATTTTAGACCCCTTTATTACCCTAGAGCTAGTGAACTTTAGAACAGGTGCAAGCAACTGTCCTGCACTCGATACAGCTCACATATAGTTTTTAAATTACAGAAATAGTTAGTTTGAGTATTTTTTAAATACCTAAATAGTTCGTTTGTGGTGCAGTGACCAAAGACTTCTTTCTATTAAAAAAATAAGTTTAAAAAAGTAGTCTTAAGTAAATCATTCTTCTTCATGCAACACATGATCTTTAAATGATCATGATATGTCAATGAATACGCAAATTATGACATCTATGACACCTAGCAAATTTTTGAGTACACTAACGACCTTCCACTTTTTGAGTACTACTAACTACACTTTCACTATTTTCTCCTGAAAAGAGCTGATCATAGAGCTGCTTGAATGAAGAATCTGGAGCTGTATTTGAACTTTTACCAGAGCATTGACCTTTTACTTGAGTAAGAATTTCCAAACTTTTAAACCAAGTTAGCACATAAAACTCATAAAAGATTTAAAAGTTCTTCTCCAACCTTCTCTGTCCTGTCAGCTATTGTGCCCTTGTCTCACCTGTTTGAGGAAGAGTTGATTATCTACTTCCTCCTCGGCTCATTCTGAAGGTGTGGCTGATCATCCAGATGTTGGCAAGTCAAGTCTCAACGAAATGATGAAACTCCGAGGCTGAAGTTGCTCTGAAGTATCCAAATAATCTGAATAAGGTGATCTCAGCTCTAACTTGTCACAGCTGGAGCACAACTCTGCCGCACAGCTTATCAGATCCTCCTCCACAACCTCCTCAGTCCAGCAGTGACGAGGTCAATCAGGAGGCAGAAACTCGACTGAGAGAGGAAGTACTATTCCCAAAAAACACTGTGTGTTTCGCTTGGACTCACACCACCCCGGCACTATCACATACACACACACGCACACACACAGACGTCCTATCGTATCGCTTCACTCTGCAAACTTTTCACCTTACAGTGCTTGAGTTCCCTCGACTATTTTTACCATATGGACGTGTCAGACTTCCCTCCTGCACGTTTCACTGTTATGCCACTTTTCAGGTTTCTATGTAAGAAAAAGTTTTCTGTGTGAACTTCGCCAGACGAGATATCTGACACCATCACACTGCGTTCTGTTTCAGAGTAACTTCCTACGCAATCTGAGACGTGACTAAAGAATTTAACCACAACCTCGGTTTGAAACTCAACCCACCTGATGTGAACTTTACGTCCCAGACATGTGTCACACCGGCTCGCAGGGCTATTGTACAGGTTTTAGCTCGTAAACACCCTGAGGGAATGACCTCATCAGTGCAGAGATAACACCACGTGACACGCTGTTATTTATTCACCTCCAGAGCAAATATTTAGCCTGATATCTAACTACAAGCACCGACGGTTATGGACCTCCGAAACTGTTTTGCTTAATTGTGTGTGATCATAAATTAGTGTGTGTTTTCTAAGTGTGTATTTCTGTTTTTTTTTTTTTAAATCGAACTACAGCAGACTGCTGTGAATTCACAAGTAATGTTTCTCTGTAAATAAATAAGTAAATAAGGATAAATTAATAAGGATTTGCACCTAAAAAATAAAAAAATAAATCGATTTGACTGAACATTGCCAAACAGGTCGAAATTATATTTGAGTCAAAGTTAAAAGCACTCACACTGAACGTAGTAAAGTATTCAAGAGTAAAGCGAAAATGGTTTCAACTAAAATTAGAAGTTTTCCTAGAACCTGTCAGGAGTTTAACATTTAACAATCTCTGTATTTGGTACACTTTTAGAAAAACTTAGAAAAAATGGTTCTTAAAGGGTTCTTTGAGGGTTCGTAGGATAATGAAGTGTACTTAGTGAACACTGTAATCAGTGTTCACAAGGGAAATAAAATGTCTACATTTGCATACTATAATTGGTTAATAAAAAATTAAATAACTTAAAGCTTCATTTTTAATCACATGGTGTCTAATCAACATTTAAACCATGTTAAATATCTGCTGAAGCATCTAAATTAAAAATAAATCTGCTGAGCAGCTGGGCAGGGCAGGGTGTATTATTATTTTTATTATTCTGTGCTTTCGAGCAACACACTCGTTCTCAAAACACATCTCTTAAAAATCAATACTATTCAGTTTCTAGTAAACATCATCACACACTTTATCCTGGGCTTTTTCCCAGCATCTGCTTATGAACAATTGATGCTGCTAAAAAGCTTTTTTTTTTCTCTCTGCATTCTATCAGCCAGTCCACCAGTAGAGACTGCTCTTTTCCCATCACTAGCTCTCTCTTTATCACACTACATGACATCATCGCCTTGCCCTTTTCCCCTTTCTGCTTCCTGAATGAGCTGCACAGCTCTCCATGGCACAGAACCAGGACACGGTGGTCCGATCCAGCTGAAATACGTCCCTCAGACGCTGTAGAGACTCAATCCTGAGCCCACTAGTGACGTGTCACTCGCTAAGGAGTTGACTCACTGAACTCTGAGAGTCGACTCACATTCCTAGGAAGCAGTTTTTATTTTTAGAAAAATCCTGTGATGCTCCCACTGCAAAAAATATATCAGTATATCAGCATATATACATATATATATACAATAATTTATTTATTTTTTATACATTTCCCTCCAAAAGTATTGTAAGGGCAAGAGCAAGTATTTTTCTATACACTGAAGACATTTGAGTTTGAGATCAAAAGATGAATATGAGACGATGGATCAGAATTTCAGCTTTAATTTCCTGATATTTACATCTAAATGTGTTAAACAAAAGTATTGGAACAGATAGTCTTAAATTAAATAACACTTAATATTCAGTTGCATATTCCTTGCTTGCAATAACTGCATCAAGCTGA
This sequence comes from Pangasianodon hypophthalmus, assembly GCF_027358585.1. NCBI lineage: Eukaryota > Metazoa > Chordata > Actinopteri > Siluriformes > Pangasiidae > Pangasianodon > Pangasianodon hypophthalmus. The sequence continues at coordinate 1,610,836 of NC_069720.1, forward strand.
TGACCCACTGACATCACCAAACTGTTGCATTCTTCTTTTGTGATGCTTTTCCAGGATTGTAGCGCAGCTTCTTCCAGTTATTGTTTGTTTTGGGGGGTTTCTCCCTTCAGTCTCCTCTTCAGGAGGTGAAATGCTGCTCAGTTAGGTTAAGATCTGGTGATGGACTTGGCCAGTCTAAAACCATCCACTTTTTCCCCTGATGAAGTCCTTTGTTGTGTTGGCAGTGTGTTTTGGGTCGTTGTCTTAGTTCATGAAGTTTCTCCCGATTAGATTGGATTAATTTCTGTGTAAATTCGCAGACAGAATGTTTCTGTAGACTTCTGAATTCATTCTGCTGCTACATCATGAGCTCCATCATCAGTAAAGATTAGTGAGTCTGTTCGAGAAAGAGCCATGCAAGCCCAAGCCATGACACTACCTCCACCATGCTTGACCCATGAGCTCTTATGTTTTGGATCCTTTCTTTCTCCACACTTTGGCCTTTATATCACTTTGGTAGAGCTTACTCTTGGGTCCAGAACTTTTCTGGATCATTTCTATATTTCTTTGCGAATTCTATCTGGCCTTCTGATTCTTATTGCTGATGAGCGGTTTGCATCTTGTGGTGTGGCCTCTATATTTCTGCTCTCTAAGTCTTCTTTGAATGGTGGATTATGATACCTTCACCCCTGCCCTTTGGAGGTTGTTGCTGATATCACTGACTGTTGTTTTAGGGTTTTTCGTCACAGCTGTCACATTGTTTGTCATCAACTGCTGTTGTTTTCCTTGGCCGAACTGTTCAATGTCTGGTTGTTAGTACACCAGTGGTTTCTTTCTTTTTCAATTGTTGTGTTGTCTATGCCCAGTGCTTGTGCAGTGGCTCTGATCGATTTTCCCTCTTTTCTCAGCTACAAAATGGCTTGCTTTTCTCCCTTAGACGGCTCTCTGGTCTTCATGTTGGTTTACTGGTTTATCCTTTTTAACAACAAATGCAGTCTTCACAGGCAAAACCCAGGGCTTAAACCAAGAGTAGCTATTCAGAGCTATTAATTGTTTAAACAATCAATCTAACAGGGCAAACCTGGGCAACAAGAAACTCCTGTCAGTCACATTTTCCAGTATATTTGATCAACTGAAAAATGGGTGGGTTCAAACAAAAAGTGCCATGTTCCATCTAGATGTATATATCAGGAAATGTAAGATGAAATTCTGATCTATCATCTCATATTCAACTTTTGACACATCACAGTGACTCATTAATCAAAAGAGTCAGTTCAGTTTGACTCATCTGTGTGTGAGTGAGGCAGTATGATGCATATAGTGTAGAGTAAGAGGGAGGTGATGAGTTTTCAGGATAAATAGAGTAGAAATCCTGTTTAAATTCTACTTTAATGAAAGATAAATGAAAGATAAATGAAAGCGCAGACACCAGAGGGAAAGTAATATTAATGTCGGAACACTTACTGCAGGATATTTGTTAGCGTGACTGTGCAGCACCTTTTTATTTTTTTAAAATAAAATTAAATATTTTCTATAACACATTATAATGCATTGAACAGTACTATAATATAAAACTCACTGAACAACTCTCAAACAATTTTGAAAGGTTTTGAATCATTTGGGAGTGAAAGAGTCGACTCTGTTTGGTCTGACTCACTGAAATGAGCCCCATCGCTGGAGCAGGGGGTATGTCGGGTAAACCTCGCTCGTTACACAGCACATTTCTGCGAGTTGCCGTGAACCTGTGGGCACAAAGCAGCTCGGGGAAAAGTAGTACACCAGCGGAAAGCTAATTAGAGCGCAGTGAAAAGAGTTGGAGACCCAGGAGAGAAGTAGAGAGGACACACACACACACACACAGGAGTAGGTTTAGTTTTCGTTGCTTGGCTGCTCTAACATTCTTCGAGAAAGGTAAATAAACATGGACAACTGGTACAACTTTGTGATTCCCTGTAAGTCGTGTTGGTGTATGATAGCTACCGAAACTAGCTACGCATTTACGTGATATATTGAAACACCTAGGCTAATTTTAGCTAGGTCGCTATCAAACACGGCAAGTAGTTTTAATCACACAATTAAACTTTTGTCCTGTTTTGTACAGTTTGTTATGTAGGGAATAAGTCACTTGGTGTTGCGCTGTTACAGGAAAACAATCAACGACAGGGTGGTGTGATGCAGCAAAATTACTGCTACTGCACCAAAGTCAATTATTTTAAGTAGATTATTTAACACCACATCCTGAGCTGATATATTCATCTCATACCACAGCAATTTGTCAATTATTACAATGTTTTATCAGAATTTTTATCCATTTATAATTACATTTTAATTTTGAGGAGCTTCCACAAAACAAGTTCCTGTTCTCATTTCCATTACAGCAGCTATAAACAGCGTCTCTTTTATTTAAAATAATAAACCGCAAAGCGTAAACTCCTCTGTCCTGAAGATGTCGGAAAATGTAAACTTACAGCTTTACCCCTGGCACTGGAGACTCCTTCAATAAATGTTAAATAATCCATAATAAATCCATTTCTTATTATTGGAGCATCCACCGTACAAGTCCCTGTGAATGAGCTGCTACTATAGAAACATATAATAACGTATTAGAATTAGAGCATTAATATAATCCTGTGATTTGCAGCTGCACTAGTGTCAGAGCTGCTGTTACAGAAAATTAATCAACACCTTCTGACCAATCAGAATCCAGAGTTCAGAATCCCTGCGTGTAATCATTATAATATCTCAGAGCAGATAGGAAATGAAAACTAAACCCACTGCAGTGTCATTATTTCCTGTAATGAATGAATTTATGAATTGGTTACACAATTGCACACAATTGCAAATTTATATCCTGAATATATTTATTTCCGTAAAGCTGCTTTGTGACATGTGACATTTATGTTCATTATTAAAAGGGCTATACAAATGAAACTGAATTGATTTATTTATGTGTATTAAAAAAATGATACTTGATTATGTCATATTAAATAGACTGTTTTCCCAGCTCTAAATAAAAAAATTGGGGAGAAGGCACATCTCTACGCTTCACAACACACAAATAATTAACACGTTTTCATCCTTGATCATGTCAGGGCTTTGGGATGAAGAATATTTCCCTTTACCAATATTCGCAGTTTTATGTGCAGCTTTTTCACTACTCAGCTCTGAAAAGCCACACGATAAATTCTGATCAACACTTTTTGTCCGAGTTTCCAGGCCTGGCTCCAGGACAATGGCCGCATCAGCACTTCTAATACTTCACTGGTGCAAAATTAGTCGCTGGTAAATATTTATAAAGGAAAATTTCAAGCAATGTATCAAAGAAACTGCTGTTGTATAGCCAGAATCAAATGACTTTCAAATGCGCTTCTCTTTGGGGATCAATAAGGACAGCGAACTGCTGTGGCCGAGCAAAAGCTGGACGTTTTCTCGAGCATTGATGAAAGAGGGACTGATAAAAAGCTGAGCAAATCTGATGGAAATAATTAACATGCTGCTTACTTCCAGGCTGTGATGTGTGGACAGTAATTAGAGAGATCAGCTCCGTGTAGACCAGCGGACCTTCACAACAAGATACTACTCTCTTCAGACTTTCTGACAGCTGTGACCTTTGACCCCATCTGGCACACGTACGTCCTGAATCCTCACAAATATCACGCAGTTCTGGACTGATTCCCGTGTTCTTATTGGTTTCCTCCCAACACACTCGCACTGTAATCAAGAATTAGTTTTTAACTGCCAGGTTTGGAGAAAACATCACGTTGAGCATGAGTGAAGGCTGAGGTCGTGAGTTTACGAAGATAAGATTCAACATGATGCCACACTGCTGCTAGACAACAAGTAAATGTTTTGCTGCTCTTGTGAATGCAAACTGACTTTAAAAACAGCTAGTACTAGCTAAAGACCTCTCTTCCATCATGTCTACATCTGAACACAGTGGAATCCCTGGAGAAGCACTTCAACACCTATTTATTCTGACATCAGGGAAACAGAAACATTCAGCTATAGACACCAATGACCTAAAAGATTCAATGTGCTCTGTGGTGAACAGCCCGGGAGATATTTATTAAATTCTTGTATACTGAAGTCGCCCTGATAAACAACACGCTGTTTCATTTTCTAAATTTAAACCTCCTTTTGTGTTTGAGAGCGCAGACATTCACGGCTTTATCTGTTCGGCAGCACGGACAAGAGAAAATAAGATAGAAAGAAAAGATAGAAAGCTGTTTCGCTGCTCTTCTCAGTCAGGCAGCAAGTTATTACAGTTACGGTTCATACAGGATACAAAGCAGGCGAAAAGAAAACACTTATTACGAACTGTCTTAAAGCTGCAGACACCATTTTTTCCCACAGACATTTAAACTGTCCTACTTGATAGGTATCGCGATATTTGGACTCTATCAGTGATTCTATACTATCATCAATCATCTCAAAGGCCCTGTATGGCCTGTCAGAATGCTCCAGACAACCAGATTCTGTTAGTCAAACAGATTTAGAAAAAGCCTTGAATGTTCATTTGTTAAGGAAATATTTAAGAACAAATGCTCAAGGAAAGAAATTAACAATTAGCAAGTGGGAAACCAAAGGTATAACAGGGTTAATGTTTAATGAAGGTAAAAGCATCGTTAAACAGTAGAGCCATCATCACATTTTTGTTGAAGCTCCATCCAGATCTCAGTGAATTACATCACGCATTGATTCAATAATTGTCGATGGAATTCAATTAAAAATAAATGGCTATTTTTCTGACATCGCACTCAACTGACCGCGTAGTCTATTCATAACCAAAGGACACCATCACGTTTACTTACATCTAACAGCTTCGTGCTAAACATCAGTCCCAAGTCTGCTGTGTGATTAAATGAAAAGCTATCAGGTCACTGTAGGAATCTGGTTGCTGGAAACTCAAACACACAACAGATACTATCTGCAGTTCTGTCTGGTTAAACATTAAACTGGTTTAATAACTAACGCTCACATGCAGGTGACGAGGTGATAAAACCCGACACCCTCTAAAAGCAAACTACACGAGCAAACTACACGAGCTGCGTTCATTGACAAAAGATTTTTTCTTAAGCACACAAAAAACGATCACAAGACTTTCAGGCTTTACAATGTGCAAACACACACACCTTTCAGTTTTATTCCATTGAGAATTAGTAGTGTGTGAACGTGTGCTCAGTGTAAATTTATCACGAAGCGTTGTACCAGTTTGCATTAGCATTATGGCTGCAGTGCATCACAGCTAACAAGGCATTAACAGGCTAATTAAACTACAGGGCTAATTACAGGGACAATAGTTAGAACCAGCACTCTAAAAGTGATGTACAACACTGAAACATTTATTTTTTTTATCTTTGTACACAAAGCCGCATGCTCAGAATCTATGCTGGTCTGCAAAATTCACGCACCTGAGTTACACAGCTAGCTACTAAGCTAACCTTCCACCTGCTAATAACTAACTCAATCAACAACACTTACTTTGTGCAAAACTGACCTTAACTGCTAAATTTAACTGTGACACAATAATATCCTCATGGTTTTTATAACATTCATTAGCACAGCATGGCTGGTTTGCTAGTGTAGCTAGCTTACAAGCATCGATCATAAAGAAAATAGCACCAGATGTAGCATGATAGCTTTAGCTTTATGTCTTTAAAAACATGGAAATACAATTGAATTGTTGTGTTGAATTATTTTTCATTCTGTTAAAAACACTATTTGTAATAAAAACTGCAAATATATATATATATATATATATATATATATATATATATATATATATATATATATATATATATATATATATATATATTTTAGAGGAAATATCCTGAATATAGGTGAATTTATGTTATATTTCTTATGAGATTATAATAAATAAAAAATAAAACAATTATAGGATTATTAAATCTATTTCTAGACTTTTTATTATCTTGTTCAACTGGCTGATCATTCTGATTATTTTATTTTTATTTCTAGAAAAGAGAAAAATCATCTCCCAAAAGAACATGAAGAAGATTTAAAGCTTGAAATCTGAAAAAATGTGTAGAAATAGGTTTAATAATCTTATATGTTTATATTAATAAATAAGTGAGAAATTTATTAAATTTAATTTATTTTATAAAATAGAAATAATTTAAAAAATTTAAAATAAATAAAATGAAAAATATAATATAATATAATATAATATAATATAATAAAAATATAAGAAAAAAATAATCAAGAGAAATATTAGATAAATTCAGTTAATTTTTTTCCAGCGTGGACCTCACGGCTGCTTTAAAGATCTCAGGTGCACAAATAAATCCTGAATAAAACACCAACCTTGTCGATTCATCTGCCTTAAAAGGTGTAAATGTGTTTATTTTTCAGATCTGAAAGCTCTCACCTGTGATTTTTCAGCTGATTCTCCACGTGAAGCTACAAACTCCTTTTTCCAATTGTGGAAATAAAGATAAAAAATAACAATAATACTGATTCAGGACAGAGGAGTATTTCCTGTTTCCTGTACGCAGGGAATTTAGGGAGAAAAACCCGCCTGCATGTGGTGTAGTGAGTGAAGAGAGTCATGTCTCATGGCTCTGTGTGCATTTCTCTTTGTGAGTCTGAATACAAGAACGATGACAAAAGAGAGCAGGAGGAGAGACGAAAATAAAAAAAGAGGAAAAAAACAGGCTCTTTGATGTTTTTGTCCTGAGCTCAGCTGCGGTTTGTGACTTTTTTTCTCTCTCAAGGTTCAGCGCATTTAATGTTGTGCAGACTCACTAACTGAATCTCCAGCCACAAAAACACAGACATCAAAGAAGCTCTGGATCTCCAACACACTCTCACTCACTCACTCACACACACACACACACACACACACACACACACAGAGAAAACCAGACATTCCTCCCAGGTCACACACTTCCTCATCCTAATCATAAACTGTGAATATTTAATAGCAGAACATCTTTAATTCAGACTTCAGATGTAACTACAAGCTTAAGCGCTATTCAGAGGTCACGGGAGAGTTACGCATACGGGGCGGAGTTTGTCTAGTTTGTCACAGTTACGCTCGATTCTGAACTTTAACTCAAGGGCATTTTTCTTGCATTTCTCGAGTGAGGAGCAGGATTAAGTCCAGCGCCACCGTCTGACAGTTCGTTGTAACCACAATATGGCACGCTGAAATTGATAAATAAAACACTTTATCAATGAAATGCCTTTTGAGGACATATACATTAATAATACATTAGTAATACATTATTTAATAAAATCATTAATCATTAATTAATTGATAATATAATCTTTTTGAAAGTCCATAAAAAGGTCTTTTCTGGAGGAGACGAATCTTAATCAGAGACACTGTTCATCTCAAGGGCTGAAGTTTTATGGATAAAATTATGAATGGAATTAAAGTTTCTCTGTAACCGAAGCAGATGAGCCTAGCCTATGATCAAATAGCTTACATGATCTCGGGTTAGTATCTCACGGCTTCATTAAGGTGATATAAAATGTAAAATACTACCATGTGCTGGATCAAGTGCTATTTTATAAGCTTTCAAAGCAATCTAGCAAAAAAACAAAGGAACCCTTTTAGGAACTGAGGAACTATGGCTTTAGGTGCCATAGATGAGATCACACTTACATTCCTCATTCTTGTATTTGCACCTTTTTCCTAATGGATGCAGAGCATCTGATAATCTTTTGTACACTTTTCTGGCTGCAACATTCAGAATCTGATTGACTCTCGGTATTTCCATGTATGTGCATTTACTGTACTTGCACGGCTTTTCAGTGAAATCTAATATTTAAATATTATTTAAGAGTTTTGTTAGCAAAATGAGTAAATGAAACAAATTGAGGGGTTTTGCTAACGTGCTACAGGAAAGATCTGCAGTTGCTTGTCTGCCGTGTCAGTCAAATAACATCCTTCTGGAAAACTAGTAGGTTCTTAGATGCATTTAGTAACGATATATCACAGATTCACTAGCGAAAGCCAGCTGTCAAAAGGTTCCTTTACTCATAAGTCACACATTAGCAACAATGCTACACTATAAACTGCAGTGATGTCTTACTAAAGGAAGAATGTTTATTATTTGCTTTTAGACAACTATTTGAAGAAATGAAAGCACTGTAAATGCAGTCCGTGTTTGCAATTAACCTCTCGTATTACACGAAATTCCACACTCGTTCTGGAGGTCCATAAAAATGAAAAACTCCACAGCTGAATGTAGGTAACTATTTTAGAGGTCTTGTGAAATAATAAGGTCCAAAACTGGGTCTGTGTTCATGAGTGAATAAAAAGCTACAAGCAGGTCAGCGTATAAATGCCAGCCTGGAACTACAACTACAGCAGAACATCTAGCACCTGATTATTACTGCACTTACAGATGGTGGCTTTAGGTTAGCATTATGTGCGAAGAAATTATAATTTAGCTTATAAATGATTTCTAGTGCTGATCTCCACAACTGCAGATAAAAATGGTTCATTATTTGCCAGGTGGTCTACATTCAGCAAAACACTGCATTAATCATTGATAGTCATTAATCATTTATGCCTGACGTGTCACAACTCAAGAATGCTCACTACAATGAAGCACATTTACATTCAGAGGAACAGTCTGGTAACGGTGAGGACATTTCATTCAATACAGCATTCTCATAAACAAGACACTGAGACCCTGCTTACACCAGGAAAACAGGGTTAATAAAGGACAGAGGGACTATATAAAGGACAGAGGGACAACATATAGTACAGAGGGACTACATATAGTACAGAGGGACATCATATAGGACTACATAATGGACAGAGGCACTACATACAGGGGTTACATAAAGGACAGAGGGACTACATAAGGGACTACATACAGGGACTACATACAGGGGTTACATAAAGGACAGAGGGACTACATACAGGACAGAGGGACTACATAAGAGACTACATACAGGAGTTACATAAAGGACAGAGGGACTACATACAGGGGTTACATAAAGGACAGAGGGACTACATAAGGGACTACATACAGGGACTACATACAGGGGTTACATAAAAGACAGAGGGACTACATACAGGACAGAGGGACTACATAAGAGACTACATACAGGAGTTACATAAAGGACAGAGGGACTACATACAGGGGTTACATAAAGGACAGAGGGACTACATAAAGGACAGAGGGACTACATAAGGGACTACATACAGGGGTTACATAAAGGACAGAGGGTTACATACAGGACTACACTCCTTGGCAAAAAAAAAAAAAAAAAAATGGGCCACTCCCAAAATGGCAAAACATTAAGCTTTTAATGGTCTTAACAACAAATCATTGATCAGGAAATTAGCAAGAATTAAACAGATAGATAAAGGAAGTTAGTATGCGATAGCGTTTCCCTCTGATTTCTTTAAATGTTTAAGCCTTGTGGCCCTTGATGGGCTGTATCAGGTGTAGCAGATAACCAAATAATGACTAATCTTTTAAGAAAAAAAACATCCCAGAAGATATTTTTGGAAAATTTTGTACACCTAGACATATTAGTTTGAATTTTACATGAAACATTTTAATCATTATCACAATTTTACCTTTATGATTTTAAGGACAGAAGGACTACATAAAGGACAGAGGGAGAGATGGAACATAGGGATAAAGGACAGAGGGACTGCATAAAGGACAGAGGGAGAGATGGAACATAGGGATAAAGGACAGAGGGAGAGATGGAACATAGGGATAAAGGACAGAGGGAGAGATGCGACAGAGTGATAAAGGACAGAGGGACTACATAAAAACAGAGGGGTTACATACAGGGCAGAGGGACTACATAAGGAACTACATACAGGGGTTACATAAAGGACAGAGGGACTGCATAAAGGAGAGAGGTTATATTAAAAACAGAGGGACTACATAAAGGCCAGAGGAACTACATAAAGGCCAGAGGAACTACATAAAGGCCAGAGGAACTACATAAAGGACAGAGGAACTACATAAAGGCCAGAGGAGCTACATAAAGGCCAGAGGAGCTACATAAAGGACAGAGGAGCTACATAAAGGCCAGAGGAGCTACATAAAGGACAGAGGGACTACATAAAGGACAGAGGAACTACATAAAGGACAGAGGAGCTACATAAAGGACAGAGAAGCTACATAAAGGAAAGAGGGAGAGACGAGTTACATAAAGGACAGCAGGACTACATAATAACAGACGGGTTTACATAAAGGACAGAGGAGTTACATAAAGGACAGATAAAGTAAAGGGGTATTTGTGTGCATCTGTATATATATATATAATTTATTTTTCCAGTGGTGACATTTTAAAATGAAAAATTATTCTGTTCTATAAATTTTGTTGAAATGTTTTTGATGGATTGTTTTATTCTTTGTCTATTGTCTTATATTTATGACTTTGAGATTTTGGACTTAAAATGAAAAGTGTGATACACAATTAAATAAAGAATCAAAATAAACAGTGCTTGGCCCCCTAATAATGGCTATTTAAACTACAGGAAAAAGGTTTATCTTTACTGTTAAATGGAGATGTATTAAGTTCCTCGGCTTGTATTAACCTTTAAAAAGTCTTTTTATTAACTCCTGTCAATGTGACCAGAAGCTTAGAAAGTGTTACTGACGTGAAAAGTGCAAAACCACAGTTTGTGATATCTGCAGAACATAAGAACACAGGATTTTCTGAGCTCAGATCATCTCCAAACATGCAGCCAAACAAAAATCGTTCACGTAAAGTACCTTACAATAAAACATTCATGTTTACTTCACATCACTGAAGAAGTGTGATTCTCCAGCAGATGACTGCAGATGTGTCACAAACACATCTGTATAAAGACATCAGGCATCACAGCTGAAATGCATATTTAATATCTTGTACAAGTGTAGGAACAGGCCTTTGTTCTCTTCCTGTTTTATCTGTCGTGCTCCATTACGTTAATTTTAAATCCTGTACGACAGAAATTTACTCGACAGCAGCGGAAACAACAGAGAGCTTTTAAATGCAAATCCGTCTCGTCAGTACAAAGCAGTGAATCATGTCGGATTTATGATGACGATGCAGTGTAAAGCTCACGCTGAAACGAGAAGCATCGTTTTCGGGGAGATGCTGAGAATTTTTCATCACCAAGCAATAAATCATACAACTTTAAAACTGTCAAGATTGTCAAAACATTCACTATGAAATTCACTTTTTATAAAGCACGTTTTTATGGCGACATTTTAATCATAACCTTTGTATAGCATCATATTGTAACATATCACTTTGCATACAACACAATGCGTTATGATATGATACAATATATGTTACGAATTGAAATCAATACTGTAATATACAAATTGCAGTTCATATAGTAAAATCATATAGAACTGCATCATATCGCATTGTATCATAATTTAACGTAACATAAAATAACACAACCTAACATCATATCGAATCGTATAGTATCATAACGTATGATATCGTATCATAATGTATCATATTGTAATGTTATGGTATTGTATCGTAACGAATTGTATAATGTTGCATCATATCGTATCATAACATATTGTATTGTATCATAATGTAAAATCACACATTGTATTGTAACGTATCGTGTCATATCATATCATATCATATCGTCTTGTAATGTATCATATTTATATCGTATCGTAGCAGATTCAGTGGTATCGTCAAATATAGAATCGTTGCCTTAAGAACTGAAATCATATCATATCGTGTGGAAGACTGAGTTTTACATCCCTAATTACTACTACACTTAATCTTTCAGAAAAGAAAGTGTGTGAGTTGTACATAAGGTATGCATGTTTAAAAATAAATAAATAAATACATTTTAAAAATTTAAAAAAACACCCTCCAGCAGAAGCATTCCTCTTAATTTATATTACATTTATATTGTGATTTATTGTCCCTTAGAGAGGAACCGTCTAATTAAAAAGCTATGGAAAGATACATTTAAGGCAATTTATATGCAGAAAGTACAGTAATAAGTGCAGCAGGCAGAATGTCAGCAGTCAGTGTCCTGTTCAATGGCGTATAGCGACTGCAGAGGAACTAAAGCGACTGCAGCACGTATCGACAGCAGCATCACACTAACTGCAGCAGTCACTAACAGTGTGTCCATAATATTGAACTTTTACTGCAGTCTTACACACTGCAGCTTTACTGCAGGTTGTTTTGCTGCATTACTGCAGTTCATCTTCGCAAGCTGCATCACAAAAAATACAGAAGTAGATCTATATTTAGACTTTAATTAATATAGGAAGCGTCATGAGCTAATGAATAGATGCTGTGACAGCTTTTATATCTGATGCACGCAAATTCAGTCCGTCAGTGCTGTTTTCCTGTTCTCACATTTCTCTTCACAGGAACTCTGAACAGAAATACAGTGAATTTTATGAATGCAGAAACACACAGCCTCCTCTCTCCTCGCCTCTCCTCGCCTCTCAACACACTGAGTCAGCTCTTTGGGTCACACTCGGATCCAGAGAGATCCGGAGAGATCGACCACGTGGATCAGCTCTCTCTTTTCCTCTGCATCTTTCATTTTAATCTGCTAGAGAGCTGCATGTCTGCACACACTGGGGGGTCGAATGTGCTAAATGCTGACGCTTCATTAGCTAGCAGGTCACATTCATTGTCAGGTCTACTGCTGCAATGCGAGGACACGACTCGCTGTACTGCCAGTGGATCTGGTGATATGTTTTGTGGTACCAAGCAAAAACCTGCTATAGATTTATGTTTATTAGAAGTAAACTAACATTCATGAGAAGTAAGCCTGACATTGGCATGGCATTGGAAAAAAAACCTGAGATGTAAAAACATCAGCAGTGTCAGCATGGTGTGTGACTTCACGCTCTGACAGTTCCTCAACCTCAGCTACATCACTCCAGTTCATAATTGTTGTACCTGTCCTAGTACAAATAACTGCTGTCAAATTTAGCTGGTTCTGTTTCCCAAAATATAAACAATCAAACCTAAATTAAACCAACAACCACTTAACTTAACGGGTTCCTATAGTCTATTCACAACCGTAACGCACTATCACGCTTACATACAGTACCTCTAATTGCTTTGTACAAAACTTTTCAGTAACTTTTGACTGGATTTTCTGACCTTTTTTTAATCCAGTGATTATATATTGCTCTAAAAAGTAACAATTTTGTCAGAGCTAGGGTGGGCAATATGAAGAAATATCAAACTATGATAATTAAAGAAATTTCTGTAGTATTTAAATATGTATAACAATATTTTTTTCTGTACTATTTACATAATATATTTATGACAATATACAGGTTTGCTAACAAACTGGGCTGCTTCCAATTAGAGTTTGTAATTATTATTTTTTTAAAAATGTGACAATACGAGGCAGGTGCTCTTGGAAGGTAGCGCCATTAAGCCTCTACATAAATTACTCATAGATAGTGTTAATATTAACTGAAAAGCATAAAAAAATGAAAAGCATATAGTCATAAAGATTTTGGATTTTTCTAATTAGATTAGATCTGCTATACTGTTTCGACATTTCTCAATTTATTAAACATTTAACAATAAAGATTTTTCCATTTATATATCCCTATTCTGTGGTTAGATTTAAAAAGTGTAGACAATATTATTATACATAAAAAGTGTAGACAATATTATTATAAAATTAAGTATTTAAACAAAAATATTTATATATCAGATGTTCACAAACATTTGACTGGCAGTAGAGCTGAGCAACATGAAAGGGCACCTTACACGTGGATAATGTTCGTATAACCGCACAGTCTGGAGTGTTTTATTCCACTTCCACACCAGAGAGACAAGTTAGTTCCTGTTCTCACTTACGTTATAGCTGCGATAAACAGTTGTTCTCCCACCAGCATCTCCTTTATACTCTCTCTCTCTCTCTCTCTCTCTTTTAAAAAAACATACAGATTGTCTTTTTACTGAAGACTCCTGAAGACTTTCCTGAGCTGGGAAACTTTGCAAAGCACCGTAACCATTAAAAAAAAGCACTAAGCCTTGAGACTCCTTCCATAAATGTTAAATAAACTTCATCTTACAAAAAGTCACCACATCAGCAATCATACATTCTTATATAATCATAATACTTTATTAAGCAACAACAACATGTCTTTAAAATCCGTTTACTATTAGTCTTGGATTATGTGGTGCTTCGGCCGTTCACATCCCTGTGTATGAGTCGTTACTATAGAAACAATAACGTATTCGAAAAAGCACATGAACATTAACATGTCATTCACATTACAGCCAGAAGTACTGTCTGAGTGACGCTGTTATACAAAAATAATGCAAACCTACTGACCAATCAGATTCGAGCATTCAACCGTGCTGTGATATAAGACGAGATGTTATCAATAGTGTGATAAATTACGTCACAATACACTTTCCTGATATAGTATTGTTAGTATTTTGGAAGCAGCAGGATTAGATGTTAAAATTGGAAAATGTTATAATTTGTACCTTTTATTATTTTCCCTCCTTTTCAGGTTCAGTTTTAAAATGATTTATTTTTGCTGCCAGTAAATAAAAGTATCACTGAACTCATGCTTTTTTTTTTTTTTTAATGGCAGTTTGTTAACAATCCTGTATATCAGAATGTTTTTAATCCAGAAATGTCAAAGAGCCGACTCGAAAAGCTGACTCGATTAGCCAACTCCCAGTGCCAACTCAAGCTGTCTCAAAAACCCGACGCAGAGCTGACTCAAAGCGTTGACTTAAAAGAGCTGACTCAAAGAGTCAATGCAAAGATTTGACTCAAAAGATCCGATTAAAAGAGCTGACTCAACGAGCCAGCTGAGACCGAGCTTTCTGACAGCATTTTTCTCCAATCAAACTCAGGAGTGAGGCACCGGCCTACATAAACATTCTTAAAACAGGAATCTTACTTTAAATTTCACTCTATTCCAATTGAAATGTATACATGAATGTGTTTTTATTCCAATTGAGCTATCATTCTGATTATTAAGAGATTATTAGGCTGCATGGAAACACAGTTATTGGATTCAGTAAACCATTTTCTCCTCTCACTCCCTAACCCGAGTCTGATGAATGGCGCAAACCACGTCCGAGTGTATAAAAAGCTCTGGCTAAATTAACCGTTATATGATTATTTTCTGTCATGTTGCACACATGTATTTCCAAGCATTGCATTTTAATTTTAATTAGTGCCTCCAGATGAACAAGACATAACACAGAATTAACAGACTTTTGTGACAATAACTCCATTATCTATGAACTACTGAGTCAGATATTCACCTTCTTCAACTACATGAACATGGCCGAGTCTAAAGCACAGAAATGAGGATGAATTTTTTTCTTCTGTAGAATGACTGTTGAGTTTCCTCTTGAGCTTTGTGTACAGGAAAGAAACTGTCCTGCGATTTGTTCATCCTCTGTAAAGATAGGACACTGACATTCCAGTTTGACACATTTCCTGGAATTTTACAGCCACTTTTCTAGGAAGCTCCTGCCATTCCATGGTGGCATTCAAAGCATGTGCCATCTGCTTCTCCCTCCGAGACTATTCTTGATTTCAACTTGCGCTGGAAAGAAAAACAGCCCCGGGACGTGGAGTCACCTGTGGAGGTTTTTCTGGTTGAGTTGCCGGTTATGACAGTCAGAGTCACTCGGGTGAAAACGGTCAGTACGGTTCACACGCAGATCTTCAGTGCAAGTCATTGAGCAGGAATTGATATAAGCACTAATTAAAATCTGCTTAAAGCAGAAGAAAGTCTACATTTTCACTTCATCTGTTTGGAAAATTTATATAATCAAAGGTTAGCGATATCATAGAGGAAAAGTATCATTTGAAACAAGCTAACTATTAACTGAAAAGTAAAAAACACAAAAAGAAAATAGAGATCTAATCCAGACTCCTGATCATTCCTACCACACTGCTGCTAAATTCTGGATTGTGATTGGTCAGAAGGTGTTGATTAATTTTCAATAACAGCAGCTCTGACAGTTTATCATTTCTATAGTAACAGCTCATTCACAGGGACTTGTACAGCAAACACTCCATTAATAATTTAGGGAAGGAGTCTCCAGTGTCAGCACTTTGTAACAGTCAGAGTTAAAGCTGTGACTTTAACTTTTCCGACATCTTCAGGACAGAGGAGTTTACGCTTTTTTGCGATTTCTCAGTAACATCACAAGCTGCGTTTTTTTTTTAACTTCAAGAAAAAGAAAAAAAAAGAGGCTGGTGAGGGAACGACTGTCAGCTGCTAGTTGACTGGAGCTGCTATAACGTAAGTGATAACAGGAACTAAGATTAAATGCAACTATAAACATATAAAAGTATGACGTTTCATTCTTTATTATATAAAAAAAATTGGAATTGTTGGCAAATTGCTGTTTTGTACGAGGAATAAAACACTCAGGGGACGTGCTGTCACAGGAAAATAATTTTGAGGTGGTAACAGTAACTCTGCTTCTTCACACCAGCCTGTCGTTGATTATTTTACTAAAACAGCAGCACACACACACACACACACACACACACACACAAACACACAATGTTTAAATCGTTATACAATTTCACTACCCAAAAAAGAAAAAAATAATCCAGACCCCCCACACGGATCAGCTGATCCTGACACATATCGCGTATCGTAGAAAACTATTGTGAGATGATATTTTTTATCATATCGCCCAATCCTACTACTGACTGTATGAATAAGTGGAAGCAGCACAGATCACCGAGAAAAACATATGAAAACAACAGAGCGGAGAGAAGCAGAGAGCACGTCGCTACACACAACATTAATAAACTTCTTCTCATTAACGATGAATAATTTTAGAAAAATGACGAGTAAGCAGTTTATTATTAACACAACATGATCAGTCTTCAAAGCAGTCAAAGCAGTTCTGCGGTTACCACTTCCAAAATGTCACTCACTACACACACACACACACACACACACACACACACACGCGTGCCGAGTAGAATGTACACACCTGTACGTCACATTGCAGAAGGGCTGTCCCGGGTAGAGAGCATACTCCGAGTAACCCTGCTGGTTCCACATGTCTCGCTGCAGGAGTGCAGACTGAGCTGAGCTGCTGCTGCACACCAGACACTCCGAGTTTCATTTAAAAACTCACACACACACACACACTCACATACACACACTCACACACACAGCCGCAGGGAGGCAGAGAAACAGGAAGAGGAGGAAGAGGCAG
Organism: Pangasianodon hypophthalmus; assembly: GCF_027358585.1. Taxonomy (NCBI): domain Eukaryota; kingdom Metazoa; phylum Chordata; class Actinopteri; order Siluriformes; family Pangasiidae; genus Pangasianodon; species Pangasianodon hypophthalmus. The sequence continues at coordinate 1,627,987 of NC_069720.1, forward strand.
CATACATACACAAATATGAATACATATCTAACAAGCTCTCTCTCTCTCTCTCTCTCTCTCTCACACACACACACACACACACACACCCAGGGGAGAAGCTAAGCTTTGCTTCAGCTCCCCTGCAGCTCCTGGAGCTCGCCTTCGTCACTGGGTTGATGACGTAAGAGGCTCTGCTTTGGTGGACTCGCTGTGGTCGCTATGGGATCCTCGTGCCGCTTATCTTACCGAGTGAGACGGCAGAGGAGCAACAACAGCGAGGAAAAGAGGAGCGAGAAAGAAGAGAAAGACTCAAGAGGAAGTAAAGGATGCGAAAAAATAATAAAATCATAACATGATTATATCACACAGGTCAGGATCAGCGTGATTAAAAATATCTGGAGTAAACCTGGTCAAAACACTCAACGAAAAAACATACAATAAATATCACAATTAATCTTTGCTACTTGATTGCTGTCATATATTTATGTAAATGAGGCATCATATAATTAAATATGTGACACTTGCATCCTTACTTTAAATGTTTTTTTCAGTATCAAGACGTTATTAAGAGATGTTCTTTAGAATTTTACAGAAAAAAGTTGTTCAGTGTTCAGTGGAGTTGAGGTCAGGGCTCTGTGCAGGACACTCGAGTTCTTCCACTCCAACCTTCACACACCATGTCTTCATGGAGCTCGCTTTGTGCACAGGGGCATTGTCATGCTGGAACAGGTTTGAGTCTCTTAGTTCCAGTGAAGGGAAACTGTAATGCTACAGTGTACAAAGATATTCTATACAATTGTGTGATTTAAACTTTGTAGGAAGTGTTTGGGGAAGAACGACATATGTGTGTGATGGTCAAGGGTGCACATACGTTTGGCCATAAAGTGTACCTTGTGTCGTAGAAATGCCTTTGATCATGGTATGATATGAAAAACTGCCTATAGAGAGGGTAAAAAAAAAAGGCTTTTTCCAGCACATGGCTGCACTCAAGCTTGGCGTGAATGATTACACACGACTGCAAATGGCGGCTATCAGCTAATGAAAACTGGGGCTTTGGGTGATGAATGACTCCCGAGCCAGGAGCAGCTCCAGAGGGGGAACCGGGGCCATCTCTGTTCCTCACAAGCCTTTCAGAGGTGATCCCTTTCACTTCATCTCTCTCTCTCACACACACACCCATACACACACACACACACACACACACACACAAACCGAGAACCTTCTAAAGGCTGTGTTTCATAAAATATATATAGTCATCCACCCCTTTATCCATGCTGCGTATGGATGGATCACTGATTTTAAAGATAAATCATAAAGATAAATCTGAGCTTATTTCACACAAAGTCACTAAAGAGTGAATTCATCTAAGAGCTATGTCTATTAATAAAAAAGAAATTTGAGTATGAAATAAAAAAATTTGCATCATGCTGTTATAGCAAAATAATCAGTGACGAAGCAGAGTTAGTTATCACGCTGAGGTTTTCCTGTAACAGCACATCCCCAAGCGTTTTATTCCTCTTGTACTACAGCAATTAACCAACGACTGCGAGTTTTATTTATTAAAGAATGACACATCATACCTTTTATCCATTTATAATTACATTCAATGTTATGGAACATCCATGAAACAAGTTCTCAATAGCGTTAGAGCAGGAAGTCTGGGAAAGTCTGATTTCTGTTGTGGCTAGAAAAACATATTTTAGTGTTTACAATTAAAATTAATTAAGCCCAACTGCGCATTGTATTTAGTGCTACACAGTGTAATCACAACCTGCCCTGCAATATTAAAATAAATCTTGATGAGTCATGGTTAAAGATAAAGATAATATGGCCAAAAGTATTACTGCATTTACTTCTTGTTATGATCCCACCAATGCCATGATGTATCAAAACATCCACAAAATCTTGAAAATCTGAGAGATCAGAAACACTTTATTAGATTCTACATTTGCATATTGCAATTATCCGCCTGTTGTGGTTCTACAAAAGTCAATATTGTCACAATGATTAACAATCTTTATCCATTGCACAGTCTTACTAGCCTCAGGCTTCATTTTTCAACCTTTTAGAGAAGTTGGTTAGCTTTCGTAGGTCAAACAGAAGTAAAAATTAACGTCAGATTTACAAAAGTTTCACTAATTTTCTTCGTACTTCGTTCATGTGCGTATGTTAATAAACAACAATTAGCTGTAGATTACCAAGCACCTTAATGGTACATTTACATTTAACCCCACCCAGAAAACTCCATAAAAGGCAAAGAGAGCTGAAAATGACAAAATGACGACTAAATGGTGAAAGAGCACCTCCTAAGCTTTGCATGTGCAAAATCTTGCAGAACTAACTCCTCCTCCTCCTTTTATAGGGCGCCATTACTTTTGTACTAATTAAATGTCCTGAATTATTTGTCTTATTTACTTTATTTCATTAATACAGTATGAAGCAACTGAGTTTGATTAAATGTTCATTAAATTGGTGTGTTACTGAAATAAATGAGTGATTTAAACTTGACAGCATAATCTGAATATAAAATCGAAGAAACTCATCGATAATTATACGATTTGACGACGATCAATCGAGGTTCACATTACTGAGTCTCCTTATACGCACATTTACACAGGATTCAGGAATGAAACATAACATGCCAAAGTTTATGGAAAAAACTTAACAAACACCACATTTCTTGCGTAAATGCTTTCATGACAAAATTTGTTCGTATCCAATGAGACCCAATGACGCTATTTTATTACAAAAAAAAAACTCAAAAAAAATTTGAAAGCACACCATTCCAGCTCACACACAGATGTGATTAGCGCTCTTGTAAGTGTGTTTGCACTCACGTGTACACTACACTTGCACAAATTTGCTTTTCTGTCATTAGCAGAGCGTGGAAGTGAGTCGGTCCTGCACACTTGAGCGCAATCTGATTGGCTGATGACATCATTTTGTTCTTTAATACAAAACGACTGAGTTAGCATGAAAAGCACGATTCAATGTATACTATTATAGAATGTAATTAACAATGTGATGTCATGGAAATGTGACTGAAACGCGATTTTTAATATTTCTGTTTCTGTTCAAAAAGGATTCATTTTTGACATCACAACACATTTTCTGTCTCTTTTCTTAAAAAAAGAAGTTGTATGTAAATGTTCTCTCGTGTAGAGGATATAAAATTCGTAGCACCTTCAGGTCTGACCTTCTCTTTCTCTCTCTCTCTCTCACACACACACACACACACACACACACACGTCTACATGTTATAACAAGTCAATCAATAGTGCATTTGCCATTAGGTCTGTTGGGTATTTATGGAAATGCTTTACGCCAGCTTCTCATAAATAACTGTATCCTGATTATCCTGTCACATCATGTAATTTCTTTCCTTTCATTAGCTGTGTATCTATTCGAGGCGTCGTCTCATGATGTCTACAGATGATAAAACAGTTGTCAGGTCAGCAGGAGAGACACAGACACTTGTTGGTGTTTTTTTTAAACTGGGTGTCGTGGGAAATAAAAGGCTCATTTGTCATTGCCAGGAGTGATTTGTGCCGGGGGGTTAGCGGTCTGAAAGGGGAAGAACGGGAATGAATCATGCGACAGGGACGTTATGTTCATAGCTCCTGAAGCAGCCTGTCGTTGTGTCTCACGTCAATGAGTGTAAAATTGCACCGCTCACTTTAAAAGCTGTTGTTCCTGACGGCTTTATTGCCTCAGAGAGGAGTGAGCTCAAAGTTCATTCTGTGCATCATACCTGTTCATTTGGTCATTATTACGTAGTGAATCTTCTACAATTTTTTTACCTGTTTTCTTTTTTAAAAAAGAAATGACCTTGTTTTCATCTGTTCTTCCCAACAAATTAGAGACACTTCTACTTTTTAATGTGTGCAAATAAATCATCTCCAGAAAGCTTGACTCAATTCAGCATGGTGTGAGTGACAAAAAGCCAAACTAGAAGCAGAATATTTAAGCAACGTTGCTTTAAGTAAAGAATAAAACACTTGGTGTCATACATTTATAGGAACATAATCAGAGAAACAGTTACCTATAACAGTAAGTGTTTTATTCCTCCTGTACCACAGCAACATGCCAAAACAAACAGGTTTATTTATTTCTTAAATATGATACATCATACTTTTTAACCATTTAGAGTTACATTTAATGTTGCAAAAAATCCACGAAACAACCTGTGATTTGCAGCTGCACTACTGTCAGAGCTGCTGTTCTAGAAAATTAATCAACATCTTCTGACCAATCAGATTCAAGAAGTCAACAGCGCTGTTGAATAACTTCATTTAAACTTAACTTTGTTGACTAGAAATCAGGATCAGTACAGAATTCCTGTATTAGTTTATCCCTAATTATTATCCATGATATGATGATTATAATTATGGCTTTTAGGCTACAATGTGGAAATTTACAATCATTTACTATATGATTATCACAAAATAGAAAATAAACGTACCTAAATGTTTTACATTGTGTAAGTGTGATTAGACTCAGGCAGAATATATTATATCCCGTATTAAATGAATTCTAAATGAAAAGAAAAACAGTTCATCTGATTCGCTGTTACTCATCAATCAATATGGTGTTGAGTTCAACACTAAAACGTGCTACATGTCACTTTGAAGAAAAGTCACTTAGTGCATCACTAATTAATGATCCTTCAATGAAAAATGGTCAGCTGACTCAGTGTCCTTCTCCTCCAATCAATAAATCTGTCCATGGACATTACATAAAGGTGCAACTTATAAAACAGAGCACCTTCCTGAACAGATCCAGCACACTTTCTTTAAAAAAAAAAACCTAAAGTGCTCTTTAGTGTGGAAGCCGTTAAAGATTTTAAAAAGCTAGAACCGTTTACCATCAAAAGAACCCTTGAGGAACCTCTTTAACATCTTACCTGCCCTTCAAATCCAAGCTCCAAACTCCAAAGTTTCTTCTCAAGTTACTCTGAATCTTCTCTACCAACGTCCTGTTTCTGCTCAACCACATCCACGATCCAAAACAATCCACAATGGCATCTGAGTTTTGTCTGGAAAGGAACGAAGGTGAATGCCAACCCCTGACCCTCATGAGCCAGAAATATCCAGCGTCCAGCCGAGACCTCAGCCGTGACCTTTACCTACTACACGTTCGGATGTATTCTTGGAAAGTATGCGCTTTTTTTTTTTTTTTTGGCAGATGTCAAGTGCTAGATTCAGTGCTGTTACCTCCTCAGTCTCCGAAGTCTGGCCACTCTCACCCCGTCAGCACCTTCTCCACACACACACACACACACACACACACCCCCGAGGAGTGTTCAAAGAAACAGGGAAGAGACAGAGGACGGGAGGAGGGAGATGAAGTCTTTCAGGAATGTCTCCATCCATTACTCATGTTACACCTGCTGAAGGATCACTCACCAGTCCCGGTTAGCAGGAACTGATGATCTTGCTTAACAGATGCAACCGGAACCTTCCTGTGTGTGTGTGTGTAAGTGTGGAGCTCGGGGATCTGAGGCTTATCTGAGAAGACAACCGAACACACGAGACTGTTCACCGACCGAGCTCACGAGATTAACCAATTCCACAGTCTGAAACGCAGATGAGATCACCGAGCTTTAACACCATGACTTATCCTCTCACAGGGAAGGTTTCATGGAGTTTGTTATCTAACAATAGTACTTGAATATGTATTTTTTATATTTGAAACACATACACTTATTAAATAAAAGAATTTTTTTGTCTATGGTGTATTTAATAAATGTACTTTTTGCCAATGTTTTTTGTTCATTCTGAACTTGCTAGAAGTAAAATTTGCCTACACTCTAATGTTGTCTTTACTTAAACAATCAAGTAATCATGACTATTTAAACATTACTTAAAATGTTGCGTTTTGTGTCCATAAATCAAAAATCTAAGTTTGTTTAACTTATTTACCTACAAAATACATAAACATAAGATTTCAAGTGTTATGAACTCACAATCATGATTCATTAAACTAGTTCACTCTGGTCTGTCTTTGATGTGATTCAATATTTGATGTGACTTAAATATACAAGTTTTGGGAGACATCATTACTCAATTAAATGGAGGGAACGAGTTTACTCAATCAATAGAGTCCAGTCAACTTGTTAGGGTTTTCAGTGTACAGTATAACTCAAAATTACAAATCTGCAAAATAGATATGACAATATAATATTGATATTATGATAAATTATGTCACAATAAGCTTTTCTGAGATACAGATACAGCACAATTTTTTTTAAATAAATTTAATTATAAACTGGAAGCAGTTGATTTGATGTTCAAATTCAGTATTTAAGCTTTAAAATTGTAAAAATAAATAAATAAAATAAATAAATTTATGTTTTTACAGATTTGTAATTTTTCTCCTCCATTTCAAGTTTAAAGATATGTGTATTGTAAAAAATTAAATAAATAAATAAATAAATATAGTTTATGTTTTTAAATTATAGTATATAAGTAAATAAATAAATTATATTTAGTAAACATGTAATAAATATAATATAATAAATAAAATACATTTATTTTGTAGACATACTTTTTTTATTGCATTGCTGGAGGTTTTTAATCATAATATATACTGCGTATCAGAGAAATATCTTATAAGAAATGAGAACTGTGATACATTTTTGTCATCTCAAATCATTTTTTGTTTTTAGTTGACTTCACTAACATCACTAGCCAAATCCTTTTGCTAGTTACAGTAACTGTAGCTAAACTAAATAAACAATTAATGTCATTTCAATTTGAAGTTGTTGACTTGTGTAACGTTCCTCATTAATAACATAATAGTCCATTATTAGCAAATTAATGTATTGATGGCATTGGCATTGATGGAATTCAAACAGCTTAAATATACGAGGAAGATTATTTATAAGATTAATAAGATTAATAAGATTGTGGTATATTAATTATGGCACATTTCTGCAATGTGGACCTCACAAAAATCTGGATCCTGTTTACCTGGACGTGAATTACAAAAGAAGTAATTCTTCTGGATGTGAATTACAGAAGAAGATTCTGGAGGTGAGATGTGGAGATGAAACAGCCTAAATAAATCCCGAGTGAAACGAGAACTTATCACTCATCGCTCAGCAGTGTGGCATGATGCCACACAAGAGTCGAGCCTGAAATGTCAAAAAGACTCGACAGCATTCCCTGGTGGCCCCTGGAGGAAGAGCAGCAGGCTCCAGCTGATCATTCGAGCGCTCAGGCAGGCGGATGATTCATTCGGACAGAAATTACTCTCCTCTCAGCGCAGATATTTCACACCAGTTTTAATGCCTGCCCTGACAACCGCTCCAAGCTGGTAGTCCTCTGATCAGCCCTGCTTTAGTGAGTTGTGTGTGTGTTTGTGTGTGTGTATTAGAAGGCCAGAGAGCTAAAGCTGTGCACAATTAAGGGTATAAATTGCACCAATCAGCGGCACCATTACAGCGTGTTCCAGCAGTCGCAGTCACTGATGTTCTGTGCACTTTATTGTGCCGTGCTGCACATACTGTACATCCTGTATTCCACTTGTATATGAATCATCACGGGGCCAAAGTTCAGGAGGGTGAAATGTTTTCAGACGTCGCTGCACAGACTTTACAATCTGCACCCGAGTGAAACGCCGCCCTTTCACTAATACAACACTAACACAAATGACCTTATAAACAACTGCTTCTAAAAGGTCTCTGAGGCTGCTTTCACACACACACACAATTTAGTCTAGTTGAATCAAAGCCTGCTGCGTTTATCCCATCAATAAAAAGTGGTTAGGTTCAGCAGGAACCAAATAACCAGTCCAGGAACCTTCATGTGAACACTGTTCAACCCAGAGTAGACTCGAATGCAGGAAACAAACACACACATAGACGTATCTGGAACGTTTAGTTGATTCCTAACTGCACTTATGAAAGGTTACTTCATACTTTTAATCCATTTATAGTTACATTTAATGTTCCATGAAACAAATTAGTTCCTGTTGTCATTTACGTTATAGCAGCTATAAACGATCATTCCCTCACCAACATCTCTTTTTTCTCTCAGTTGAAGTTAATAAGACAGAAAACGCTGCTTGTTACCGAGAAACTGCAAAAAGCGTAAATTCATCCGTCCTGAAGATGTCGAAAAACCTAAACTTACAGCTTTACCTCTGAATGTTACAAAGCACTGACACTGGAGACTCCTTCCATAAATGTTAAATAAATGTCTCCTCACCGATCAATGATTACACACGTATTTTAATCTGTTTATGAATAAGCTGTTACTGTAGAAAGATAGCGTATTAGAACAAGCGCGTTAATATATGGGATTTTATTATTTATTTGAAAAATTATCTAGCTTTCTGTTTCACAAAGAATGTGTGCCCGTTTAAGCCATTTTAGGAAACAATCATGTCTGGGGCTGTAAAGCTCAAAACCACAATCCTCATCTTTCACAACAAAGGCCTTTCATTATTAGTCATTATAATTCTCCTCAGCAGCACAGAGAAACATGTGAGCCGTCCCCAGATTCTTGTCATAGTCTGAATCGCAAAATCCCACTAACCAAACAGTGGAAAGTCGGAACAAACAGAACACATTGTTTACAAGCGAGAAGCCTCGACTTCACAAGCTGCTCCATAGCAGAAGTCCTTTTTCTTTTTTCTTTTTTTTTACTTATTTCTCCTTCGAGGCTTCTGAAGGGCAAAGACGAGTTCTGGTGCAATTTAAAATGCAATCTCTGTCTGCTGGGAGTTCCATTTTTTTTTTGACAGAATGCAGTAGATATTCTGTCATCTCTGTTTCAGCACTGAGGAAAAAATTGAGCGAGCTCCAGTTAGAGGTTATTGGAGGACTCAGATACTTATAGAGTCTGCTATAGTTTAAGAAAAAATGGAAAAAGAAAACTTTTGATTTTGAAAGACACCAGAGATAAAGAGCTGCATTGATCTTAACCACGTTACCTTTCCTCAGCCGTGGAGCTCTCTTCCACTTCCTCACTGATAGCTTCCAGATGAACCGGCACTTCCTCTTGATCCTGATTAACATCTTGCAGAGGTAAGCAGCCGCAGCAGATGCCCATGCTGACGCTAGATCCCGTGCCACCTCTGCCCAGGGGTCCGCTGCGTCTGCTCTCTCGCTCCGTATCTGCTCGCTCGCCCATGTTGTTTAAGGCACATCGTTATGGTGAATGCACATCATCTCGTCTGTGAATGTCAATGCCTTCTGCAAGGGCTCTGGGGGTTAAATATCACCCATTTAATCATGGTTGATGGAACGGCCTCTGAGTGTGAGACACAGGAACCTACTGTGTCCTCCCGTCAATCCCGTCTTTGTTTTTTTTTCTCCACGCTGCCCCATTCTCCGTATACTATTATTGCCCACCGAGTACAAAACAATGTGTTCTTAGCCTGGCATGGCCTTCATCGCTCATGGTGGATGTGATGGTGCCATGACACTGCTGCTGTTGCTGCTTGGTGGACAATATGACACACTTCCTCTAATAAACCAAACTGAAATTCTAGTTCAAGCTAAAAATTTCTCAGTTTCATTCATAATTTCTTCAGCATCCTGGGTGTTTACTTTTTTAAAGTGATGTCTGCGAGATAAATGGTGCAGGAAGTGAATTGTGAGCTAGCATTTCTGCTCAAACCCCCCCTCACTTTCTCACTTTCTCACCTCCTGGCCCGTTTGGTCCATTGCGGCTTCACTGCGCACGAGCCCCACTGCAAAAGGGAAATCATTAAGCAGTCCTGTCACAGCGTAAAGGGTCCTGCCTCCTCCTCCTCCTCCTCCTCACTGAAAAATGCAGTATAATCACTTTAGCCCTGATTCTCCTCCTCACACAGCACAGAGAAGTGAGAGAGGTAGAGAGAGGTGGCTAAAAAAAAAAAAAAAAAAAAAAACACCGACGCAAACACCCTGCAGTAGACAACCAACACCAAAATTTTATCCTGATGCAAGTTTAAATGCTACCAAGCATCAGGCAGCTGTTACTCAAATATGCACAAGAGTGTAATAAATGTGGTTAAAAAGAAGAAGAAGAAGAAGAAGAAGAGCAAGAAGAAGAAGTTTTCCACAAAAAAACCTAGCGTATATCAGCAGACTTTTTTTTTTTTTTTCAGGTGTCCACCACGCAACAGTAAATAAATAACATTTATGGCATTTGGCACAACAAGTTCAATGAGATGCTGCTTAATAATTAGTGCCTCCTCTGTTTTTTTGCAACTAAACAGATCACAGAGATCCCGCCTTCTTGTTTTCTATTGGCTCACAAGACCGATGCATGCAAATTCACCGTTTAAGTCGGCTACTAGCTGAAAATAACCACTACCAGAAACAAATACGTCTTTCATGTCAGGTGAATTTTATTCACGTTTGGTCTGGGGGAAAAAAAGCAGAAAAGCAGAGTTTTCAGGGGGCTTCTGCATCGCTGTAGCAATGGGTCAATAATATAAAGCTGCAGGACACTCAACAATATATCATCAGCATATCAAAAGCAGATTTGGATGCTAAACTTACTGAGAGTGTCTCTCAATGTGCTCTTTATTAGTTGCAGCAAATGAAGCCCTAAAGCTTTTTAGACCAATTAAGTGAATAAAAAATTAGGGAAAAATAGGGACAAGCTGTGCATGTACGTTTTTTTTACGTCATGGACTACAGGAGGAGCTTTCAAAAATTACTGAGGCAAAAAAGTGCTGAAATATAGTAATTTCTCTCTACTTCAATCCTGGTTCATAGTATCCATATAATAAACACAGTAAAGCCATCACGACTGACTAAAGTCCAAAACCCTGACATCTGACAGAGATACGGTCCTTTTATACGCCTTGGGTTACTGCTGTATCTCGGCCAAGGTGAACTTCTGACATTTTTCTGATTAAAGCCTTTTGTATGAAGGAGTTTGATAACTGGCTGCCTTCAAATCGAGTTTAATCACGCTGCAGAAACCGAGGCAAAGACGATAAGATGTTTTTTTATGGATAAAATTATGAATGAACTTAAAGTTTCTCTGCAAGCATAGCACGAGTGCTCCGTCAGCTTATCCTTCAAACAGTGGGCACGTTTTCTTTATCGAATTAACAAAATTATTGGCATTGTTTTAATAATTAGACAAATCAAAACAGTTCATTAAAAGTATGATCAAATCAGCTACATCCCAAGCACTCATTACAAGTTCATGACATCGATTTAGTATATTATGGCTTCATTAAGTTAAAAAAACAATACAATGGAAAAATAACAGGATGTGCTGCATCAAGTGCTATTTTATGCGTTGCTGAATAATGAGTGTGGATGCAATTTTGCTAATTTTAAACCAAATTTGCAGGGATAATGTGATCATTACAACTAGGACTATTCATGCAGCAATAGATACTCTAAAGTCCGCATTTTCTATCCCTGGATGTTTTAGGGTTTAAATGCGAGTGGTTGTGTTTAAAGGCTGTGGGCTAGACGCCACTGAAAAAAACTCGTCTTGGACGCTGCTACTGAAGAAAAATCTGGTACAATCGGAGGAGTGAAAGACATGCAGGTGATTTTAATAATCTGAATGTGAAGCTCAGAAAATCCACTTAAGCTTGTGTGTAACTCGACTCTGAATACAAGGAACTTTTCCTGCATAAATATTGACTGGATTTTTGAACTTAAGTCGCTCGCACTGCAGCTTGACAAACCCGTGTTTGTTTACATGCCGTATATGATTATGTCTGAACACACACACCTACACAGGCATGCGTACATGCTAAACGACTTGCACTACAGATGTGATTGGCTGGCCTCAGACACACCCATTTGCAAATGAATTAAATGGAAGCAGTGTTATAGTATAGCAAGCTCAACTTGTTCTGTTAGTTATGACCGCCCAAGGCTTTAGTCAGAAACAGCTCTTAATGTCAGACTGATGTTATGATTAAGCCATCAGTTGAGCTTATTTTCCCTCTGAATGATTTTCAGTGCTCATAAGAAGAATATTAGACTCATAAGAAACTCAATACAGATCCAACACACATAGAGTTTAACCAGAAACAGAGACAAAGAAAAAAACCCAAGAAGTAATAAAACTGAGCTGGAATGTAAAATCCATTTAATTTCTGAAAACAAAAAAAACATGTTAAATTAACCAAACAGCAATCAAAATAATAATTAACCCCTAAAGCTTAATATTCAATATTACTATTTAATAACTAGTATAAATTTGCATTAAAGGCTGATAACCCAATTTAGCATGATTGGAAAACTTTGTGTGAATTTGAGTGAATAAAAAACAGCAGCTAGCATGATTTTGCGTGATTATAAAATGACTGCTAGCATGACTTGGTGAAAGGAAAATAGCCTCTAGCATAATCTGGTGTGATTAAAAACAGCAGCTACTGTGATTTTCCATGCCTAGAATACAGCTCCTAGCATGATTTGATGTAACTGAAAAACAGCTGCTAGCATTGTGTGATTGAAAAAGAGTTGTAAACATGGTGTGGTGAAAGGAAAATAACTTCTAACATGATTTTCTTTTTTGTGAATAAAAAAAATAGCAGCTAGTTAGCAGCATGATTTTGCATGAACAGCAGCTAGCATGATTTTGGGGGAAGAAAAACTGCTAGCGTGATTTAGCAGGACTGGAAAACAACAGCTAGCATGATTTTGTGTGATTGAACAACAGTGATTAGAATGATTTAGCATGATTTAAAAATACTTGCTACCATAAAACAGCAACTAGCATGATTTAGTGAAAGAAAAACAGTATCTAGCATAACTTGTCTGGTTACAAAACCATACCTGGTGGGATTTTGCATGACTGGAAACAACTAGTCCAATTCTGGGTGATAGAAAAATAGTTACTAGCAAAATTTGGTGTGATTATAATACAGTTGCTAGCATCATGTGGTTGTAAAAACAGCTGCTGTGGAAAACATGTTTGAAAAATGGCTGCTAGCATGATTTGGTTTGAAAATTAGAAAACAGCAGCTATTGGTGTTTTGCATGATTGGAAAAGCATGACTTAATGAAATAAAAATACCTTCTATTATGAACCAGCTAGTGTGATTTAGCATGATTGGAAAACAGCAGCTAGCATGATTTTGTGAAAGAAAAACAACTGTATGTGATTAAAAGCTAGCTGCTAGCTGATTTCAAGTGATTAGAAAACAGCAGTTTTTGTTTTTTTCTTTGAAAGACAGGTGCTAGCATGATTTTGTGTGAATAAGAGTTGCTAGCATGCCCCCAAATGAACAGTGGACCATAAATCTGTGCTGCTAATATGACAAAAACACTGCTCCATTAGCAGAGCGAGAGATTAGCGCCTTTAGAGACCTCACAGCCCTTTAATCACATTTTTACGTTCACACTTTACACATTGTACATGGCTAATTGGTGTATTCTGCCTCAGGTGCTACACAGAAACAGATTACAGAGAACAACACATGAACGACTCAGTAGAAACTTCTTTTTTTTTCTCTCTATGCAAGAGCGAGTTTAGCTAGCGTGGGACAACCTAAGTGAAATTTGCATACAGGGTCAGTCAGTCAACGTATCGTCGCAGTCTCATGGAAATTAAACACCTGGGATGTAAACCAAAACCCTAAGGAAATAAAATCTCTAAGAGATGTCATTATTATCTCTGTAGTTTCTCCTAAATATCAATAACATCAGAGCCTTGCATAAGTATTCACCCCCTTGAAATTTTCCACGTTTTTGTGCTCTGAAATGGACTTAATTGCATTTTTGTCATGAATCTACACAAAGTTGTTTGCATAAGTGATTGCACAAGTATTCACCCCCCAACCCCCAAACCAGCACCCCTTCCTCCCCTCCCTAGTTGTTGTGAAAACCCCAACAATAGCTCAGTCACCATCAGAAGTCACATGATTAGTTGAACAGAGTCGACCTCTGTGTCAGGTGACTTCAATATAAATACACCAGTTCCTGGAAAGTTCCCCCAAAGTTTGTTTGGAGAACATACCTAAACAAACACTACCAAATTTAGTATAAGAATACTAATATATTTGGAGAGATGTACAGAATTCTGTGTTAATATGCCTGTCAGTAAAACAGTTACACTAGAGCTATTATTCTGTCCATAGAATAGCATTAAGTTACGTTGAACGTAACAATTTCAGACGAGATTTTATTAAGATTTCGGTGCAGTGTGACAAATAATAATCTTAAAGTAGTGCTCTAATCAGATAGTCCAAAACTCAGAAAAATCTCATCTCATCTCATTGTTTCTCCTGAGCAATTCTTTGACAAATTTGTCACCTAAATGAAAAACAAGTCAGAACCATTTTTTAAAATCTCCTGAGATCTTAAAGAGAAACCTTTTCCGTTAAAAAAAAAAAAAGTATTCCTCCGGGAAAGAGACAAAAGGAATATTGTCCCGACAGGACTCCATTGTAGAGCCGTGTCTTTGGGGAGCTATAGGATTGCAGTGGTTCAATGCAGCTTGACTTGCGCAGGTATCCGTTTGCGTGGCTCGAGGTGAAAACGCTTTCAACTCCTCGCACAAGTGGAGCGTTAGACATTCCTGTGTGACTTTCCACATCAGTCACAGCTGCACTATGGAGAACATTCCAGAAAAAAGTTTCCCGGTCAAACTAGGGATCACACAAAAAAAAAAATGCTGTTAAATTATACTACTAAAAATTAAAATTGCCTCATTGGTGTTCAGGAATGTGTGTATGGGGTGCGCTGGTGGACGTTTTGATGGGTGATGGGTGAGGGGGGAGAGAGAGGAGGTAGGGGGGCGACAAGAGAGCGGTTTTACTACGCTTGCTCAAGCTTAACAGTCCCTCCATTGTGCCACGGCGCTTCTCATTTCCAGCAGCCTGCTGCACCAGAAACAGGCCGTTGTCAGGGAAGCGACATGTGGACTTGGACCGGGCTAAGCCTCTTCAGCACACAATGGGGATGGGGTGGAAGGGGTGGGGATGGGGGGTCAGGACAAGAGTTCACCGCCGACTCACAGCGACTGTCAGCACTACTAAAGCTAATTCTGGCCTAAACATTCTACCTCTGCAACTTTATTACCAAAGTGTCCCAGAAAAACAAAAGAGCTAGTCACAGCTCAAGTCTCTTGTCCTTTTCATGATAATAATAACACAATCCCACCTATTATTTTAGTCGAATACATGTCCATGTCCTCCTGGCACTCTAATACCACTCAAATTAGCTAACTTACTTAGCCAGGTGCTAGAAAGCTAGTGTAGATAAGTATCAAAGTACCAGAGTCTCAGTTTGCATCATCATTTCATGTCAGTGTTCATGACTAACATTAGCTAAAGTTAGCAAGCTGGCTAGATAAATGCCAGAAAACTAGCACACACTGGTCCCAAAAGTGCAATTTCAGTAGGAGTCTCGAACTGCATCATCATTTTCTCAGTGTTCATTCAGTTTACGCCAAATTTGTCAGAATATAGTGTTACCATAAAAACCACCATCTGTTCATGACTAACATTAGCTAAGATAGCTAGTTGGCTAGTTAACTGCCAGTAAACTAGCACACATTTGTCACAAAAGTGCGATTTCAGTAAGAGTCTCGAACTGCATCGTAATTTTCTCGGTGTTTATTCAACAGACGCCAAATTTGTCAGAATATAGTGTTACCATAACAACCACCATCTGTTCAAGACTAACATTAGCTAAGATAGCTAGTTGGCTACTTAAGTGCCAGTAAACTAGCACACATTGGTCACAAAAGGTTGATTTCAGTAAGAGTCTCGATTTCCGTCATTTTCTCAGTGATTATTTAACAGCCAACAAATCTGTCAAAATACAGCGTTGCCATGACAACCACCATCTAAACACTAAAAATAAAACGTTTCATAGAAAAAAAGACTAAAATACTAATAAATATTATAAAATAGTATGATAAAAATGTTAAAATACTAATAACATTCTAAAAATACAAATTAAATAGAAAAATAAGATACTAAAATACAATTTAATTAGAAAAAAGCTGCAACAGAGTCAGGGGTCGAGGGTTGATGTAATAGACCACGCCCACTGTGAGTATAAATCCGAATACAGACACAAATATGGATTTTTTGAGCTCTGAACAGATACACACAGGACGAACAGTGGCTGTGAATAGGGGCGGAGTCATCCTGATAGAGACCACGCCCATCAGGATAGAAATATTTCATCATAGGATACGGGTGATCAATGAGAAGATCTTCAGGACTGATTTGCAGTGATGCTTCCATCTAAGAGGACAAAATAATTGCCCCCCGCCAACCGCATAAAAGAATCGTGGTCAGTTTGTCAGCCTAGGATCTAAAAATATCACCTCTGAGCTGTGAGGAGAACTTCCCGCTCATCAGAGACTCGAGTAAAGAGAAATTTCTCTGTGTCTCTTAATTATCTGAGCGCAGCAGGGACCGGGTTCTGGGCTCTGGGTTCTGCTGCGGCTCTGCACTTTGCCATTAGCTGTCATAAGCAACGAATTAAATAACTGGCAGCCACAGAGCCGGCAATAAATCAAATAAATTTCACATCCGGGATCCACCAGAATGCGGCACGCTCTCTTCATTAACCGCAGACGTAATGTTCACATCAGCAGAAGAAGAAAGGCCCTCAGGAGACGCTAACGTGCGCCTAGCGTGTGCTGTTTCCTGCACATTGCACCTGGATTGCATTTACATGTTCAAAAACATCTAAAAGTTTTATTGTGAGGAAACGAAACAGGTTTCAAATGAGCATAAACTTACACTTAGCTCCATCTATCACTGAAAAAGGTTAAAAATATAATATTAATTATACAATTATACATATAATTATTGTACTTTTACTCTATCTTTACATGCTTTTAATTATACATTTTATATTCGTATTGTATTTATATCATTTCCTTCTTTCTGTCGCTGCTATTATTTATTGCACAATTTTATTTTTGACTGCTTTTTCTTTATTTATTTACATTTTTTATTTCACACTGTGTAGCATTTGAAATGTATGAAATGTGTTGTATAAATTAAATATATTATAAATATATATTTATTCAATAAGTGATAACTAGATCTAACTTATTACATGGCATTCCACAACAATAAAAGTAACTACAAAAAGTATTATTTTATCATTTAAAAAATTGACAAAATGCTGTGGTATAAGAGGAATAAAGCACTCTGTGTCATGCTGTAATAGGAAAATAATAAACTTCTGGGTTAACAGTAACTCCCTGGCGTTGATTTTTTTCCTATAACAGCACAACATGGAGTCACTGTTTTGAAAAATAGCTTTTATTTATAAGATTATTTATTCCAGTAACTTTGCGTCATGAAGTGATGTAGCGCGTGCTTCTTATAGACCAACTCATCGATACTGAAATTCATTTCCAGCTAATTTTATTATCAAGTTTTATCAATTTTGTCGATTAGTTGTAGTGCTGCATAATACATATTATAGTAAGTATTATGTGCAGTTATAAAGCTTTGTAGAATGATGAGCTTAAGAGTTTAAGGGATTAAATATGCCACAAAGTTTAATTATTTTTAAAATGCCTGACACCCACATCCTGAAGCTGATTTTTCTTAAAGAGCATGCAATATGGAGAGGCATAAATTCTCTCCTGCTGTTGTGTTTCAACCTAAAAACAAATCCCATTTCCTTTCCCACTGATGTTAACAAGCAGAATGTGACACTGAGACAATGTACAGAAGCAGCGTACAGGATCCAAACAGGAACCATAAACCCCTTTAAGGCACGGACACGCACAATATTTCACCGCCGTGACATTTGTGCTGTCGTACATCTGAGAGCCGCAGTGTTGGGTTTTTGTGGGAGCGCACACTCGACACAAAGACTGCCTTCATGTGACCGGACAATAAAACTGTCAGCAATAATGCGGTTTCAAAATCATTTTCGCTGACCTTTATAAACTCGCCCGTTATTATGCGAATATTGTGGCTGTGTTTCTCACTGGTGAGCCGGACATTTTTTTAAAAATGTCTTTGAAAAAAAAGAAAAGATATAGTAGGGCTATTGACGTGCAAAGCTGCGGGTAAGCCACTAATGCACTCTGAGTCATGTTGAATAACAAAGCTACAACAATGTGCAGCCAAGAAAAACACAGCTCTTGGCAGTTGAGTGACTGCTTTTGCTGTGTGACGAAAATATTGTTAGAGAATCTGGATAGATTTATTTTATAAAGTTTTTTTAGTTAACACTTCTTTCTAGGACATGGTCCTTTTTCACTGTGGTTAACACTTTCTTACATTACCCACAATGCCACTCAACAACCTGCTAATAGCGGTGCAGTGGGATTCGGCCCTCGCTTCAGCTCTACCTAAAGAGAGCGATGCAGCGGCACTTTAGTCTTTTAGTCTGTCCAGCTTTCTCACCTCCTCACCTGTACACTCTGCTCAAACAGATCAGCTTGCAAAGCTTCAACTTTCACACTAATACCACCGTCAACGCCATCGCTGTCTAGCCGAGCCGAGTCTCTGGGAACATTTCCTCTACTTCTACCCCAGATTTCTTGTTCATATAACGTTAATAAAAGGTCAAAATGAGTCAGAAAAGCAGCTCTCGCTCTTGTTTTTATTAGCTAACAGCACAACCTGACTGTTATCACTTATATTCTGAAATTTCTTCTCCTATTAAACACGGTTTTAACTGAGGTAGTAATAAGAGCGGGCTGTAATGTCAGTAAGACACTTATAACTTCTTACAGAAATAACAAAACTACAGCACCATGCAGCAAATTAACACCAGAATCACTAAATACATCACAAATATTTCCATATAAACACCAGGGTAAAGGTTTCCTTTACAACAAACAAACAGAAGTGCAGCTTTATGTCGCTTTGCTCAGCTCACGGCCATGAACATGGTGGACGGCGGTTCGTTTGTCTTTTATAACAAACTATTACATATATTATAGATGTCTTTTATAAATGATGTCAAGGTTACATTTTCATAAAAGATACTCATCGTCTGCCACCACCCTCAAACTACAGGAGAATCTGGAAAGATGATGGTTTAATGGTTTAAGCGTAAAATCATGAAAATTTTGCAATCCTCAGGAGAATCGGTCCCAAAAGTGTCCTCTAGTGTCTCCCAGATAATAAAGCATTGTGATCGCTTCGTACCCTTCGTAGCCACACAGTCGAATTCGCAGCAGTTTTACGATGTTTTAAGACAAATGCATGAGCTGGCTCTGTAATCTTTCTCTCCTGAGGGAGAATCAGGTGACAGATTTAATCATTTATACCAGTAAAACTCTTCTTCTTATCAGCAACCTCCTGAAATAATACATTTTTATACAGGACACCTGATTTTTGCTTTTCTCTCACTAGTTTGTGTTGGATTGATGAGCATGATGAGATGTTTTGACAACTTTTTTTGAGCGAAACACAAGAAAAGAAAGGCAAAGAATGTTTCTTTCATCTAGTGTACACTACTTTATCTAGTTTCTCTAGTTTCTCTAGAGGATTATTTATCTATTCCAATCTCTAACATGATCACAATATGAGGTAACAATATTATTATTATTATTATTATTCCAGATGTTTGTGTTCCATTTGTTTCAGTTTGTGAACTTGTATAAATACAGAATAAAATCCAGACATGAACATTTTTAAGCTAAGCAAAGATTGAGACAGGACACGTCCAGCTTCTTGAGAGCTCTTGTTTCTCATGCGCACTTGCTGAAAGGGCTCAAGCAACCTTTCCAAAGCTAACAGAGAGAATAATCCGCATGTAAACACCCCTCCTCACCTCCTCGCCTCCTCGCCTCCTCGTCTGGGGCACTGCAGACGGGAAGGCGGTCAGCGCTACACCAGTAACTGCAGCAAGGCCCGGAGGAGGAATTTGCGCAGATGCGTTACAGTAGCACATGATGTTGGTTTATGATTAATGCTGGTGCTGTAGGAAATGAAAAGCAATGTCACAGGGGGCACAGGTGCTGTTTACTCCGAAACAAAAGCTGATTCTGGCACATTACACAAACACGCAGCAGAAAAACAAGCCTGCTGCTGTTATTAATGACTTCACGCTGAAATTATAGATAAAATAATCACGCATGAGCTCAGTGGTCAAGCCGTGAAGGACGTCTGGATGGTCCAGACGATGCAGCTTGGCTTTGATGTTTCTTTTTTTTTAATATAAAATGAAGACAAACGGTTAGAGTGACTTTGGTATGAACTGAGAATGTGATCGCGCCGTATATCTCTGTCATCGTAAATTCATACAGCCACATGACCGCCTACAATCAAACGGACACACAGGACAGGACACACAGGACAGGACAGGACAGGAACAACATGCAGAAAGATGGAGGGAGAGCAGAGAAGGTTTTGTACTTTGCTAAAATAACAGCATCGGAGCCATTTATTACAAGCGTGTTAAAGAAAAAACTTTAATTCTCTGTTCACCTTCAGTTACATCCGTGTTTTCTGATTCCTTTCCATCGTTATTCACCTCTAATCACAGATCACAGCAAACATTTTGTCAACACTATGCTAATCATATCCACCCATCACCGTTAGCATCACAATCCCTGACAATGAAGCATATGTTCTTTACTTTTCTCCTAAAATAATTCAAGACACGCTTTTTAAACACACATCTGATGTCCACAGCTGAAAGAGCAAAATAATCTGTTTTTAAAAAGAACAAAGATTTAAACTATTACCTAGGAACAGCTCTATAACCAAGCATAGACATGAATATGCAAATTGGGAATGTCCCCATGTCATGGAAAGCACTTAATATTGCTAACATTAGCTTATTTATTTCTTTCATTAATTGCTAGATAACTAGCTCAGTTTGTTACAAAGGGACATGAGTCATCATTACGGAGCCATTTTCTCATCGTCAGCAGTTCAAACCTGTCCGAATATGTTTCATCGTTACCATGACAACACGCAATCTGTTCACTAATCATTAACGTTAATGTTAGATAGCAAGGTAGCTCAAGATGTCCAGGGACACTTTAAGTGAGGAATACAACATGGCAGGGCCTTTATAGGAAAATAATCAACGATGAGGTGGTGTGATGAAGCGGAGTTACTGTTACTACAACACAGTTGATTATTTTCCTATAACAGCGCAGCCCGAAGTGTTTCATTCCTCTTATACCACAGCAATCTGCCAGCAATTAGATTTTTTATTTATTAAAGAATAACACATAATACTTATTATCCATTTATAGCTACACTTAATGTTGTGGCACGTCTGTGTAACAAGTTACGTTATAGCAGCTATAAACAATCGTTCGCTCACCAGCCTCCCTCTTTTTCTGTCTCTCTGCAGTTTTACCTCTGACACTTGAGACTCCTTCCATAAATGTTATATAAACATCTCCATCACCATATCAGCAATTACACACATTTTTAAATCTTTTTTACTTTTATTATTTTATTATTAATGGAGCATCTGCTGTATGAGTCCCTGTGAATGAACTGTTGCTATAGAAACGATAACATATTAGAACAAGAGCATTAATGTATATAAATAAACCTGTGATTTGCAGCTGCACTACTGTCAGAGCTGCTGTTAGAGAAAATTAATCAACACCTTCTGACCCATCAGAGCAGATTTTTACAGACCTGAACAAGAATTTTGGCTTTATATCTGTACACTGTGAATTTTGCTCCATAATGCAGTCACCTGCAGGACATTTTTACTGTTGTTTGCACGGTCTAGTTTTATAGCTGTGACTTTTGCACTTATGGTTTGTATTTAATGATATTAACCTGCATGTAGATGAGCTCTACATTTTAGCAAACACCAGAAGCAAAGTCTTGACCTGGCTCGAAGTGCTCTAAGGAAAAAAAAGACAACCTCATACTTCAAATAGCTGAAGTTCCACAGAATTAGCTTTAATACTCAGCTCCAGAATGGACTGTTTCTGGACGATTTTTGTTCTTCTCTTCTTTCAAAAGCAATCTGTCCTGTCACTGTTCACCAGCTGCATCTTCTCGTCCATTTCAACGCTATCAGTGGCTTTAATTTTGTCCATACACTCAAATATAAATATAATATATTATATTATAATCTAATGGAAGAAATGGGAACTCATTTTAGTTCGGTTTCACTCATATCTATTCAGAAGTAAAATCATGAGTCATTTTTTCACTCGATACAGAATGGTACAGCTGTAACACAGTAAATATTTAGTTTGAATGTTGGAGAGTCAGCCTTCATGCACATCTCCGTGTCAAAGATTATCACCAAAGTTAATTTTTCACTTTCTTGCTTTCGTTTTGAATAGCAGCGACTTGACCTTGAGCTCAAACTGGATATATGATTATGATATACGCTGATCTGTGCTTTATGTGAAATTGGTGCTGTAATACATTATAAATAAATGTTATACAATAAAATGTTATTTAAATATGTATGTGTACATTATACAGGACATTTCTTTAAAATCTTATAAAGAGATCTTATATCTTATCGTAAAAGAAATGTTATGAAAGATATTATACTAACAGTGCAACGGATGAGGAAGTCCACTACGTGTGGAAGTTTGTGACCCGGATTTTGTTTAACGACAGATAAAAGAAACAACAAAAAGCCAAAATGGATGAAATTACACTCGGGCTACAGCTACAGCAACTGGACCAACACATTATCTATAAATTAAATTATCTATAACATCAGAAGTGTGTATCAGCACCCAAACAACAATTTGTGTCATAATAATAATAATAACAATAATAATAATAATAATAATAATGACCACAGAGAAAAAATCTTTCAAAACTTGCACATATAGTTATACACATACACTATATCACGTCTTTATACATCCGATGCTGATGTCATAACTCAAACCGAGGGGCGTGGCCACATGATACCAAGCAAGAGAGCCAATCAGTGAGTTCTTTTTAGCATGTGAGTGACTTAACGTTCATCACTTATACACACTGCAACTGACAAATTAGTATTCCTTCCCTAGGTGCTTTATCCTGATCAGGGTCACACGGGGTTTGGAGCCTATCCCAGGAAAAACACTGAGCCTGGGACGGGAATGGGACACCCTGAATGGGAAGCAGGTTGAGCACAGGACATACACACACACACACACTCATAATTAGGAGTCGCCAGAATGTCTTCTGGGAGGTAGGAGGAAACCGGAGAACTTGGAGAACACGCAAAACTCCACACAAACACAGTAACCGGAGCTCAGGATCGAACCTGGAACTCCACCATGCCGCCCAGTTCTAACTCATTAGAAAGTGTTATCTTGCTTTACAGATTTTTTTTTTTTTCAAATTTACTTTATTAAACACCCCTGAGCTCGGGTTTAAGCCTGTTTGGAGGTTCACATGTTCTCCCTGGGTTTGTGTGAGGTTCCTCCAGGTTCTCCAGTTTCCCAAAAACATGCCTCGCTCCTAGCGTTCCCGGGATACGCCCTGGATGAGACGCCAGTCCGTGATAGGACACCATGAACATCTGCACACACACTGACACCTACCGGGGTGATATGATGATATAATATCCATACTGTGATCAATTATATCGTGGATATTGTGATATTACTTTCTAATATTTTTTAATAAAGCCATTACACACTGATTAGAAGCGGCTGATCCGATGCTAAAGTTTTGTACAGAACAAAGTTTAGTTTATTATTTGAATTTTTCCTTCCCAGTCATTTTTGTAGATATTTGATACAATTATCATTGGAATCAGTTGTATAGTTTTTTAATGCAACCATTTTACTGGCTCATGTATGGTATAAACATCTTCAAGTATCGTGATGTGATATTTTGTTCATATCGCCCACCCTTAGTCGAGAACTGATCAACTGGATCCGTTCCTGATCAAATGGATCCATTCCTGATCAAATGGATCCATTCCTGATCCCCACTGGTTGTAATAAAGCCTCTTTGTGTATTTGTGTTGTAATGATGGCTAAAGCACATGGACACACGGACAAATCTTGCACTCAGAGCTACACACAGAGCCTGTGGCACCTCCAGAGCAGTGAAGCCCGTCCTGCAACAGCACACTGCGCATCTCCAGCGCTCCTTCCTCAATCCGGACCTGGCGGGAGGCGCTGATGCAGAAAGCAATGCAGCTCCACTTCCCCCCCCCCCCCCCCCCCCCCCACACACACACACACACACACACACACACACACTCCCTTCAGTGTAAATACAGGCGAAAAAGCTCTTACTTGATGAAGTAACTCGCGCCTTCTGCTGTGAATCCTTCCTCCCATCCCCGCGGTAAATCTGCACGAGGACAAAAACACACAGTATCTTTAAGCTGCATAGAGTTTAATCACACACACACACACACACACACAGGCACTGTTTATTCCACTCGTGTGAGGACTAAACTGGAAACGGAACGCCTTTGATGTTTTGGTTTGTTTTTTCATTTTGTTTGTTGTTGTTTTTGATGTTTCGAATCTTTGCAGTGTTTCACTTTGAAGTGTTCCGCATCAAACACACTCCATCTTCCCGGAATCTTTTGATCGTGTGTTACTGAGTTAATGAAGTGACTGAAAGGCTGCAGAGGGGAAGTTGGAGTTGAGTCGGAGCACCAGCACTCGGATGGGTCCTACCTGATCGGATCATGTGGCCCGAGTTGACAGGTTCTCCTGTGCGGGGATGGAGCCAAGTGGTGCTGCGAGTTTGGTCGCTGGAAAAATGAAAGGAAAACACACACACCCACACCCACACACACACACACACACACACACACCTGTTAGGCTACAAGATCGACGCAAGAAATGCGCATAAGCAGCCAAACGATCCGTCACAAAAACAAAACGATCCATAAAACGATCCATTGACTCACTTGATGAAAAACACTCGTCCATCTCTGCACACTCCGTAAGACCAGTGCTCAGGTAGAGTGTCCCGGCCGAGAGGAGCCGCCATGATCCCGCTTCACTCTTCTTTCATTCTTCTCTGCTCTGTTAAAGGGGAAGCGCAAACTCCTGGCGGCCAGTGGTGTTGGGGAAAAAAAAAAAAGTGAGTCGATTATCAGGAAAAAAAAGACTCACAAAACCAAACAAGGCGTTAATAATAATAATAATAATAATAATAATGATAATAATAATAATCTGTCCTTGATGCTGTGTTCTCTCATCAGGACTGAAACTTACTCCTATGAATCAACCTGTTAATAACTAACCTAAACTCCACTAACCTCCACCTCCATCCACTCACTCACTCTCACCATCATTAACTCCTCACTAATCATTTAGCATGACAGGTTATGATTGGTTAAGGTTACAGACAGGGGGCGGGGCTAGCGGCTGTGTTTTTTTTAAAACACTTAATCCCCGACTTTATTAAAATATTTCATGTTCTTTGCATATTTGAGCCTGAATAATTCCACACTGGAACTCTTAATCCTCTGCATAGGTTAGGTGAGTTTTTGTTTTTAAAGTGTGCATTTGCGACTCCTAGTGGACGGAAATTGAAAAAAAAAAAAAAGAGAGAGAAAGTTATACAATTTTTTTTTTTTTAAATATTCTGCTGAATTTATTATTAAAGTTATCTGGTCATGATTTGGTATAATCTCCGGTAGTGTCCACACCCCTGACCTCCTTGTTATCCGTCAGAAACTCATCTTAGTATTGATTTTTTCTGAAGGAAAAAAAAAGGTTTAAAGTTTCTTCAGGCACCATCTTATAAATACTCTGATTTAAATCACCTTTACTCAGTTCATTACTGCTGCTCTCTCAGTTACTTCATACATTAGTAGTAGTAGCAGCAGCACGAGTAGTACTAGCAGTAGCAGTAATAGTATCAGTTGTAGCAGAAGTAGTAGTAGTAGTAGTAGAAGTAGCAACAGTAGTAGTAGTAGCAGTAATAGTATCAGTTGTAGCAGAAGTAGTAGTAGTAGTAGTAGAAGTAGCAACAGTAGTAGTAGTAGCAGTAATAGTATCAGTTGTAGCAGAAGTAGTAGTAGTAGTAGAAGTAGCAACAGTAGTAGTAGTAGTAACAACAGCAGTACCAGCAGTAGCAGTAGCAGTAGTAGCAACAGCAGTAGCAGTAGTAGTAGCAACAGCAGTAGTAGTACCAACTGTAGTAGCAGTAGTAGTAGCAACAGCAGTACCAGAAGTAGCAGCAGTAGTAGTAGCAACAGTAGTAGCAGTAGTAGTAGTAGTAGTAGTAGTAGTAGCAACAGCAGTAGCAGAAGTAGTAGAAGTACCAACAACAGTAGCAGAAGTAGTAGAAGTAGCAACAGCAGTAGCAGTAGTAGTAGAAGTAGCAACAGCAGTAGCAGTAGTAGTAGCAACAGCAGTAGTAGTAGAAGTACCAACAGTAGTAGTAGTAGCAGAAGTAGTAGTAGCAACACTAGTAGTAGTAGTAGTAGTAGCAACAGCAGTAGCAGAAGTAGTAGAAGTAGCAACAGCAGTAGCAGAAGTAGTAGAAGTAGCAACAGCAGTAGCAGTAGTAGTAGAAGTAGTAGAAGTAGCAACACCAGCAGCAGTAGTAGTAGAAGTACCAACAACAGTAGCAGAAGTAGCAGTAGTAGCAACAGCAGTAGCAGTAGTAGTAGAAGTAGCAACAGCAGTAGTAGTAGTAGTAGTACTAGCAGTAGTAGTAGTAGTAGTAGTAGTAGTAGTAGTAGCAACAGCAGTAGCAGAAGTAGTAGAAGTAGCAACACCAGCAGCAGTAGTAGTAGAAGTACCAACAACAGTAGCAGAAGTAGTAGAAGTAGCAACAGCAGTAGCAGTAGTAGTAGAAGTAGCAACAGCAGTAGCAGTAGTAGTAGCAACAGCAGTAGTAGTAGAAGTACCAACAGTAGTAGTAGTAGTAGTAGTAGTAGCAACAGCAGTAGCAGAAGTAGTAGAAGTAGCAGAAGTAGTAGAAGTAGCAACACCAGCAGCAGTAGTAGTAGAAGTACCAACAACAGTAGCAGTAGTAGTAGTAGTAGCAACAGCAGTAGTAGTAGCAGAAGTAGAAGTCATATATATAGACAGATAATAGATGTAGTAATATTTGAATATTTTGAATATAATATCATGAATAATGAGGGAAATTTAAACGTAATCTTTATGAATATTTAAACCAGTTTGTACAGACAGTAAGTGTGTGTTATTAATTTACACCTGTGTGATTTGAATAATCATTACAACATTACAACTTAACCCACAAATAAAGGAATAAACACTGGTTAATGGAAATGTCTGATATTTAAAAACAGAAAAAGGTGTTAATTACGTTGCGACATTTCTGATGCGTTACTGCTGCTGTGTTGATGTTAATCATTTTAGTTACAGGAATCTGAATGTTGTGGTTTTTAAAGCACACAGACACAAACATAAATAAATCAGGCAAATTTATTGGTCAGCACTTCAGAAGAAATGGTTTATACAGATATGATTTTGACAAGGAAGTAAACAAAATGTTTTAATGTCTCATGTTATTTTATTGATTATTCACCCAATCTGTAATTTGTTTAATCTGTCATCTTCATCACTGCATCTTCATCACTGCATCTCCATCACGGCATCTTCGTCACGGCATCTTCGTCACTGCATCTTCGTCACGGCATCTTCGTCACTGCATCTTCGTCACTGCATCTTCATCACGGCATCTTCATCACTGCATCTTCCTCACGGCATCTTCATCACTGCATCTTCGTCACGGCATCTTCATCACTGCATCTTCGTCACGGCATCTTCGTCACTGCATCTCCGTCACTGCATCTTCGTCACTGCATCTTCGTCACGGCATCTTCGTCACTGCATCTTCGTCACTGCATCTTCATCACGGCATCTTCGTCACTGCATCTTCGTCACTGCATCTTCATCACGGCATCTTCGTCACTGCATCTTCATCACGGCATCTTCGTCACTGCATCTTCATCACTGCATCTTCGTCACGGCATCTTCATCATTGCATCTTCGTCACTGCATCTCCGTCACTGCATCTCCATCACTGCGTTCTTCATCACTGCATCTTCATCACTGCCTCTCCATCACGGCATCTTCGTCACTGCATCTTCATCACTGCATCTTCGTCACTGCATCTTCATCACTGCATCTTCATCACTGCCTCTTCATCACGGCATCTTCGTCACTGCATCTTCATCACTGCATCTTCGTCACTGCATCTTCGTCACTGCATCTCCATCACTGCCTCTTCATCACGGCATCTTCATCACTGCCTCTTCATCACGGCATCTTCGTCACTGCATCTCCGTCACTGCATCTTCATCACTGCATCTTCATCACTGCATCTCCATCACTGCCTCTCCATCACTGCCTCTCCATCACGGCATCTTCGTCACTGCATCTTCATCACTGCATCTTCGTCACTGCATCTTCATCACTGCATCTTCGTCACGGCATCTCCGTCACTGCATCTTCATCAAGGCATCTTCATCACTGCATCCGGCATCTCCGTCACTGCATCTTCATCAAGGCATCTTCATCACTGCATCTTCATCACGGCTTATAGGACACAGGTTCAGGTCTTTTCCTCTCGTTTCTTTTCACAATGACGCAGCACTTTCTCAGCTTCACTCCCATCACTCTCTGCCCAGATGTGCTTGTTTTCGTTTCATTTCTCCTTCAGCATAAATGTTTCTCAGATTCCTGTTACACCACTGTTGGCTTTGGCAGGATCCAGCGCACTGCACTCCAACATCAAACACCTCCGAGCAGCATAAATATTTTAACACTCAGTCCCTTCTGAGGGAACAGACTTTTGTTGGCACGTCCCCTGTTGTTCCTGACGCACTTTAAAGCAGGACAGATTACACAAGAAGCGGTCGTGTTTCTCAGGGAAAAAAGAGAGAGAAAAAGATATCTCATACGCACAAAAACGAGTGATACGCTTCCCGTACAGATGTGCAGTATACACACACTGCTGCTGAATTCTGCATTCTGATTGGTTGGAAGGTGTTGATTAATTTCCTACAACAGCAGCTCTGACAGTAATGACAATAGTTTATATCAATGCGCTCATTCTCATATGCTATCGTTTCTATAGTAACAGTTTCTCCATCACAGGAACTATTAATAAATGGATTAAATAATTTTGCAGAGAAGATGAAGTTTTCTGTACAGGAGACGTTTAGTTTAGAACTTCTATGGAAGGAGTATCCAGTGTCAGTGTTTTGAGTTTTACACTTTGCAGTTTCTCGGTAACATGAGCTGCGTTTATTTATTTTTTGTCTCGTTAACTTCAAGAGAGAGAAAAACGTGAGGCTGGTGAGGGAACGACTGTTTATAGCTGCTGTAACGTGAGCAAGAATTTGTTTTTGTGGCCGTTCAGCAACATTAAATATAACGATAATCAGATAAACAGTATGACTGAAATCTTTTGCTGTGGTATAAGAGGAATAAAACATCAAAACTGCTTGATTTTGATTTAATAAAAACCCTACAATGACAATTTACGTCAACATCAACCATGAAATGAAATGAAATGAAACTCAGGAAGATATTTATTATGTGTTCAATTTCACAAATGTACATTTTTTATCACAAGTAAAACAAATGGTCATATATAAATTGTAAAAAAAAACTTAATTAAGACTTAAAAACAGCAAAAATAAAATAAAAAAGCTGTCAAACACTTTAATGATACATACTCATATACAGAAAATATGAATGAGAGCATGAGAAGGGGGGTGCAAACTTTTGAGCTTGCTAATAAAGGGAACAATTTATATTTTATACTTATTTTTTTTCCACATTATACAGAGATTCAGTTGCTGTAATGTTCAGGCTGTAGGTTGTAACACTATTAAATGTAACTGAAGGGGGCACAAACTTTTGCACTCAACTGTACATGAGATATTTTTTCACTTGAAGCAAATTTTGACAGAATTATTTAAGAAAAAAAAAGTTCCTCCTAAGTGACTGGAAAGCCTCAGTGTGGTGTGTGTGTGAGACAGACAGCTTCAGTGTGTGTGTGTGTGTGTGTGTGTGTGTGTGTGTGTGTGTGTGTGTGTGACTGACAGCAGAACACCGAGTCCTCAGCCGTCTCAGTAAACCTCTCCTTTCCTCAGAGACTCACGTCAAACACGTCAGAGTAACGAGTGTGACGATGAAGGTGAGTTTGCAGTTTAAGTGTACTTCATCTTCATCGTCCTCTCCACACTTCTCCATCTTCTGTGTTGTTTTAATCGCTTCCCTTCATCCATCTATTCATCCCTCAATCACAAATTCACTTCCTGCACCAATCACACTGTTCATTACATTCTGTCCATCTCTCTAGCTGTCTTTTCTCTCCCTCTCTCTCTGTCTCAGTCTATCTATCTCTCTCTATATATCCATCACGCTCTGCCTCTGTCACTCAGTCTCTCTATCCATCTCTTTTTCTGCCTGTCTCCTTCTATCATTGTATCTCTCTATCCATATATCTCTCATTCTCTCTCCCTGTTTCAGTTTTTCTGTGTCCCTCTTTTGCTCTCTAGCCATTTCTCTGTCTTGCTCCATCTCTCTCTTTCTATTAATCTCTTTCCCCCTCTTTCTCTCTGCCTGTCTGTTTCTCCCTCCCTCTATTTGTCTGTCTCTCTATCCATCACTCTCATTCTATCTGTCTCTCTCCCACTCTTTCTCTCTCCCTCTGTTTCTCTGTTTCTATCTATCTATCTATCTATCTATCTATGTCTTTGTTTCTGTTTCTCTCTCTCTCCCTATTTGTTCATTCCTGTCTCACTCTCTCCTTCTCTCTCCCTCTCCTTGTCTTACTGTCTCTCTAACCATCACACATCCTCTCTCTCTCTCTCTCTCTCTCTCTCTCTCTGTCTCTCTATCATTTCATCTTTTTGTCTCACTCTCTCTCCCTGTCTCACTTCTGCCTCACTCTTCCCTGTCTTTCTTTGTCTCTCTCTCTATCCATCATTCTCTCTCTCCCTCTCCTTGTCTTTCTGTCTCTCTAACCATCACACATCCTCTCTCTCCATTTCTCCCTTAGTGTCTCTCTCTGTCTCTCTCTCTCTCCCTGTCTCTCTATTTATTTCTCTAACTCCTCCCTGTCTTTTTTTCTTTCTCGCTCTCCCTCTCCTTGTCTTTCTAACCATCACTAATCCTCTCTCTCTGTCCCTCTCTCTCTCCCTGTCTCTCTATTTATTTGTCTCACTCCTCCCTGTCTTTTTTTCTGTCTCTCTCTCTCTCTCCCTCTCTCTCTCTCTATGCGGCAAGGTGACTCAATGTTAACATTCTCTTGGAGGAACAGATGAAACGGATCAGCTCTGGGTAAATTATTCCTCACTGGATCGTTTTGCTCTGCAGCAGAGGAGAAAAAAAAAACAGTTTAAAAGAGGACATGGTGGATTTCATTGATCAGGAACCCAACAGTTTGACCTTGAAGAATAATCAAAGTTTATATAACAAAACATAAGCAGTTTGAAAAGCACTTTGGCCAGCATGCTGATGTAACAGCTTATTTAATGCCTAATCCATTAATCTGTAATCAAATGCTTAACCTGTGTTTATTTGCTCAAAGTACACTGATTAAAACTGATTAAAACTGGTTATTTAAAACTATATGCTTAAACTAGGTCTAATCTTAGTAACTCCTTTAAATAAAAAATAATATGAACACTTCAACAACTTGCATGTCATGTAATCATGTTATTGAACACATTTTTCTAGTTTATCTGTTTATGCTCCTCCCACATCTATGTAAATGAGCTCATGAGTGGGATATTGATGATAATAATTATAATAATAATAGACAACTTAAGTGATATGCATTCAGGAAAAGCAGCACTAATAGTCTAAATAAATAAATAAATGAGTTTGCAATGACATTTCAGACAATTCACTTTCAAGATCAAATATTTAATAATTATCAGAGCTTAGCGCTTATAAGAGCTTATTACGAAGAAAGAAGGTACAGAGATGCCACTCATGATCATCCTCATGAATATTTATGAGCTGCATTTTGCATGTTTATAGTGATATAACTTGGCTTTCAAGCAGCTGAATGTCTGCGTACGCTTACTTACGTAGACTTAGACTAAGGCTAACTAGCTGAACTGCTGTAGGTTCTGGAGGCGGAGCTTTGATACACATTCAGCTCCATCTACTGTATTTAAACTTTACAGATCTAATCTTACCTAACACACCTTTACCTGAATAATAAATATGACTAAATAGTCTAACACTTGAGTGCTTGACTTTTTTTTTTTTTAAACGCCTTTTATATTTCTAAAAATTGACAGTCTACTTGTGTGTGATGTACAGTACTGAGTGGAAGTCTTAGACATCCTATATTTTTTTTTTGTACAATTTCTACATTATTGATTCAGTACAAAAACATTTTAGATTCCAAACATTAGTTTTCCAGCACAAAATGAAATGTTACAGAAAAATGTTTGTATGTCAGTAAAGAAAGCAGCAGATTCCATAAGAGACACTTTTCAGATAAAAACATAATGAAGGCTGCTGGGTTTCGCTGCAGAAATAAGAAGCGAGTCGACAGTCAAAGTCTCCAGAAGAACTGTGGCTGCTTCTGCAAGATGCTCAGTAACACTTCCAGCTCATTTCCTTATAAAACTGCACACACTGCACCTCAGATACTGCTTTATTTATTTTAAAGCGAAGGATCGTCACATTAAATACTGACTGTTTCATTTATTACTGTTTACTGCTCTTTATAGGATTTTTTAAATGTAGAAACATTTAATTTCATTATTTTTGAAGGCGTCTTTTTTCTCTACAGCATTTCTTTGCATGTTGTGCAATACTGTATATGAAAGAGTTAATTTATGCCTCTGCAGTGATACAACTGTAGACCATTTCAGATGAATATTCACGAGCGCAGGAAGTGATGTCACTGTTCCTAGGATGTATCCATGTGCAACAGAGAAAGAACCATATTTCACACATCTGGTAGGTTGATTTAAGATCAGGATGTTGATTAAAATTAGGATCAGGATGTTCTGTTGTCAGATATTCCCTCAGGCATTTACACCTTTCCTCAGATATTATTCCACAGCCACAGGAGTTGCAGCATCATTACTCCAAACCTCATCTAATCTGATAATCACAGATATTTAAAATCAGCAGTCGATACGAACTGCATGTTCTATCCTAAACAGGTGAATACTGAGCTGTGTAACATTCATTTCCCGAACAAAAGCTAACCAGTTAGCTAGCTAACTCACACATCTGTTGTTTAGTAGCAAATATTTCACACCTTTCGTCTAAGAAAGCAGTTGTAAGAATCCAAACTACAAAAACAAACTCTATCAACAAAGTCATGACACATCAGCAGGGTAAGTCTCTTCAGGCATAAGTTTCAAGTCAGTGGGGGAAAAAAAACAATCATTTATCATTTAATTGTTAATTTCTGTAGATTTCTTGTTTGTTCGGTTCTCGTGAGATCCGTAAATTACGAGCTAATCATTTTGTTTGGACAGCTTTACCTTTTAAAATGGAGCAAAATGGGAATGTTTTTAGGAGCGCACATGCAAGAACTAGTGTTTTTCTTACTGAAAGTCTATATATTCACATGAATAAACATGAATTTATGGAGCACAGAGCCAAAATAAATAAATAAATAAATCAATAAATAAAACACACACAGACATCTTCATCCAAATGGTCTTTATTTTGTGTAAAGTCTTTACATTTATGCCACCAGTGCAGAAGCCGTGGAGGATTCGCTGCGGATAAAAAGAACAATGTGAGGATTAGAGGATGAAATATATATATATAAGAAAAAGAAAAAGAGAGAAAGAGAGAGAGATTCACACACACTCTTCTTTTCTTGTGTAATAAGTAAATAAATGAATAAATAGGTTTGTACGAAGGGGACTGGCAGCTCCGGCACCAACGAGCCAAACTGCTAATTTACCTCCAGGTTTTAATCTAGCACATCAGAAATATCTCACATCTTACAGGAGAAGAGTGGGACAATGAAATGTGCATTTTTAAAATAAATAAATAAATAAATAAAATAAATACATATACTTACTACTTCCAGTTGGGAGCGAGAACTCTCTTGGTCTTGTAGTAACGAGCCAGCCTGTGGATTCTGCTCTCAACAAGAATCAGGCGGAATTTGGCATCTTTGTCCTGCAAACACACATCCGGTAAGTTTTTATAAGATTTCTAAGACGTTATGAACATCGTAGAGACTCTGGAATTCAGAACGATCCAGGATTATGATCCGAGAGAGGCAGCCGAGCTCTGTAAGAGCGTGTACTTCCACGGAGGAATGAATAATGTGACAAAAATATATATCTGAAGATTACTTTTATATCTATGACTAATATGCATATATAATAAAAAGCCTGTTCAATATTTGTTTCACGTATACAAAATTTTAACACTGAAAAGGAGCGAAGAAAAAAATATGTAATAAAATGTTAACATTTTACAATTTTAAATTAGATAAATTTGGGACTGAAATATATATTATCTAATTTGATTTGTCCAATCTAGCCATTCTTTTTTTTTTTTTTTTTTAAATTACTATTACTACTATTCTTTTAAAACTTATATTCTAAAAAAGAAATTAAACAATTACTGGAAATTGTACAGCAATATAATTTATCACAATGTTTATATTACATTCTTCCGCATAAGAAAAACGGTTTCTCCGGACGTCTAAATGCGTCTGCAATCCTACATGTAATTGAATTCTGGGTTCTGATTGGTCAGTTGTTTATTAGCTTCCTATAACATTAGCTATGATGATACTTAACGTTTCTATAGCAACAGCTCGTTGACGGGGACTTGTACAGTGGATGCTACGTTAATAATAGAGTGAAATACGTATATAATCGCTGATCTGTGAGGAAATGTTTATTTAACATTGATGGAAGGAGTCTCCAGTGTCAGCAGAGGTAAAGCTGTAACTAAGTTTTCCGACTTCTTCAGAACAGATGATAATTGTTTACGCTTTGCGGTTTTTCGGTAAGAAAAGACAAGCTGCGTTTTTTCTTTTTTCTTAATTTTAAGAGAGAAAAAAGAGAAACTGGTGAGGGAAAGACCGTTTATAGCTGCTATAACGTGAGTGAGTGAAGATGTTCAATATTAAATGTAACTAAACGGGTAAAAGTACGACGTGTCTTTTTTTTAATGAATAAAAAATTGTAATTGTTGTAAAATAGCTGTGGTGTAAGAGGAATAAAACACTTCAGGATGTGGTTTTAAAGGAAAATAATGAACGTCAGAATGGGAACATAGTGGTTGTGTTTTGTTTGTTCGTTTTTGTTTACCTTCCTGTTCCTCTCCAAGTGCTTCCTCACAGCGACGGCCTTCTTGATCAGGTGGTACAGATCCTCAGGCAGATCAGGAGCCAGACCTTTGGATTTCAGGATCCTGAGGATCTTGTTGCCGGTGACGAAGCGCACCTGAGCCACGCCGTGAGAATCCCTCAGGATCACACCTGAAACACATCACAACAGGAAAAACATCAACAAGTCTTCATTTTATAATGTGTGTCTCTAAGCCTAACTCACAGCCTGTTTTCCCCTCTCACACACACACACTCCACTTACTCTCAATTTCAATAGGGCCTTTCGCACCGCTTTAGTTCCAGAACTAAATTTGCAGTACTAAAGTACAGGGCGATTTTGCGTGAACTATTTCCCAGTACCGTTTAAAGGGTTGCATTCGCACCGACAGCGGGCACTAGGAAGTGACGTAAGCCGGTCGACAGCGACGTCATTTGTGCGCGGCGTTCAACAACGGAAACAAAGAACAACAACGTAAACAACCGGAGGATGGAGGACGCTGTGATCAGAGCTGTGTTTTTGTCGTGTCTTGCGTCCATCTATCGCTGTTCTCCATACTTGTGGAATAAGTCGACACTACAGTATGTTTACACGGCGTTTTAAATCATGGCGGGTGAGGGCGTTTTCGTACGCGTTTGGCCAATCAACGTCTACTTACGTCACGGATAGTACCAGTCGTGCTGGTTAGACCCTGCTCCGGAGTAGGAGCTCATTTGGTTCTCGAAAAAGGCAGTCGGTACTAAAATCGCACCCAGTTCCGGAGGTGCGAAAACGCCAAAAAGTGGGTAGTTCCACAATTAGTTCAGGTACTATGAAAAGGTTCCCGCAGTGCGAAAGGCCGGGGAGGGGGGGAATAAACAAAACCGTCTTGTCCTGTTAGATTGTGTCTTTTTCCAGATTGATACTGAAATTGTTCACAATCCAAAAGAATCATTTATCAAGATTAAGGACACCATTATGCATGGAGAAAAAAATAATAATAATTATATATCAGTATCTGACAAATTCGCTCCCTCCAGAACTCTAAGATCTTGTGATCTTGGCTTACTTTCTGTTCCCAGATCGAGACTTTAAAACACGAGGTGATCGCACCTTTGCGATCGTCGGTCCGAAACTGTGGAACAATCCACCTCTCCATATCAGATTAACTCCTTCTATTTCAGTTTTCAAGTCTGCTCTGAAGACATATTTATTCTCTCTGGCCTTCAATATATCCATGAACATTGGTTTGATCACGGTTTTACTACTCTATTTGCTTTACTTTGTTGTACTTTTGTTTCTCTTGTAGTTTTACTTTTTGTATTTTTCATGGTTTTATTCTTTGTACAGCACTTTGCCCAACCTTGGTTGCTTTTAAATGTGCTTTATAAACAAACATTGATTGATTCACTAAATCAAAAACACCCAATAACCCAATATCTTTCATATTGTAATATAGTTTGGGCGAGTACTTTTCTTACTACTCTTCAAAACATTTTTGTCCTTCAGAAGCGTTTTGTTAGGATTGCAACCCGATCAAACACATACTTCATCTGCTTCTTTATTTTATAAACCTCAGGTTCTTACCATTTATGATATTAATACTTTTCAAATATGTGTTTTCATGTATAAGATATATTCAAGTGAGGGTAACATTCCAGAGCAATTCAGAATGTATTTTAAAGTAAATTCACAGGTTCACTGTTATTTAACTCGTCAAGTTTCTAATTTTCATCTTCCTAAAGTTCTCACTTGTAGAGGTCAATACACTTGATAAGATTTAGGGGTATTAAATTATGGAATGATTTATTCCATTTAGCAAAAAAAAGTTCCTCTTTATTATGTTATAAAAGATGTATAAAGGATCGTTTTAATGCTGCTTTGCAATAATGTCAATAAATCTCATCTTTTTATGTATTTTATGTATCATATATGGTTTGTTTTTGGAGTGTATTCTTTCTGGGTTTTTTTGACATATATTTGTTATTGTAATTTAGTTTTTTCTTTTAATTTCATGAGTTCGTTTTTGTTTTCTTCATTGTTTAGGTGGAGGCTCTAAAGAAGCCCTTTGGGTTTTCTGCCTCCCTGAACAGTATATGGATTGTATTTTTTTTTTGTTTTGTTCTTTTAATGTATCTATTTTACTCTTGTGCAAAAAATAAATAAATAAATAAATAAATAAAAAACCCGCCCAATAATCTGCCTACATAATCAGAACCAATGTTTTCGTCGAAGTACAACACAAACTCAAATTATTCACCATCAGAATCTGTAATAATTAGCGCCTAGATTGTGTTTAAAGTCCTGAAGGAAAATTATTTCTCCCAATCACACCTCAACACATCATCTTACGCTGTTAATTTCACTCTGAAACAGTCTGTAGCCACTTTGGAAGGTTTTAAAGCCCCGATTTGTACATAATCACCTTCCTCCTCGTCTGCGGATGTGCATGTTCTTCAGACCGATCCGAACTTAGATCTGAGATTTTTTTATTTTAAACAAAATCCTGATTTACACACAGCAATGATGCTAGCAAAAGCATATTATAAATAACCTTTTTTTTTTATTAACAAATTAAATCAAAATCACTATTACAATGTAATTTCTGTTTACCGTCTAACTGTTATCAAAAACATCCTTCTTAAAAACAAACAATGGATTTGAGCTTTTTTTTTGTTATATACACAAATCTTTCATACAAATATTTCGTAACATGGTTTACCTTTAACACTCCCCGCCTGCTCGTGTATTTTTAAGAGGTCCGTTAACACCATGACACTTATAGCCTTATAGTTATCATAACCTCATATTTCTCCATGATCCCCTTCACGCTACACACGCAAACCCCGTCAGGAACGTACCAATCTGCGAGGGGGTCAGACCCTTCTTGGCCAGCTTGAAGATCTGCTCCTTGACATCATCTGACGTCAGTTTCAGCCACTGAACAGAAAGAAGAGCAAAAAGTCATGAGTTTATGTTCAGGATAGAGAGATAGAGAGATAGAGAGAGAGATAGAGAGATCTAGAGCTGCAACGAGAAATGATCGACATGGATTTTTATATTCGACGCTTCGGATACTTTAACCAACAACAGAACTGTGTTGAAACTGAAAATTTCTGAAAATAAGTGTAATATACATTAACAGTTAATGCAGCATCATTTATTAAGACCAGTTAATTTTACCTGGTTTAATTTTGACTTGATTAATAACAAGGAAACCTCTATATGATTTAGGACACACAAGCCCTATTGGGACAGGATTAGTTTATCAGAGGGACGTCTGTAATAAATACTTTTCCACGTTTCCTCGGTGATGAAACTCACATCCGGACAGCAACAAAACGATGAGTTTCTAGTGAGTTGTATTTTCGACAAACCCAGATGTTTGCATCATGTGATCATAAGACCTTTAAGGAACGGACAGTGATACAACTAGTCATTATTTATATATGTAAAAAAAAATAATAATAAAAGTTGATAGTGCGTACGTGAATATAAATTGATGCTTCATACCGTTATAACGGCTCTTTTAATCAGGCCACGAGATTTTGCTTTTCTTAATGATACCTTTTCTTAATGATTTCTTAATGATACCCCAGAACCCCATGTACATACTGTAATACCGTCCGAATAGGGCTGATTGATTGAAAAACAACAATTAAAACTGTTTTGTAATTAAAATAATAAATTATTAGATTAGCTCTAGAGGAAAAAATCTTTGAGGTTCAAGGTTAAAATGTAGTTTAGTTTGCTTCTTAACATATTGAAAAATAAAAAGCCAAATATTACAACTGTTGTCATTTACGAGCTGCAATTAAGCTGATTGATTAATTAATTCACATGAATATTCATGAATATTCAAATATGTGAGTTCTTTTCTCTTTTCTTTTCAGTACTTACTGTAGGAACACTGCGTCTGTATGGGAGAGCTGACTGGGACAAGCCCTTACTGAAACACAACACACACACAGAGATAAGTGTCTGATCACTTCCCAACATTAAATCTAATCTAATTTATAAATTAGACAGAAATCAGTTATATATAAGAAAGTAAATACAGATAATTCCAACATGCAGCTTTGTAGCACACAGACACTGATGAAGATTAACTAGTGGGTACTGAAAGGGATGAAAACAGAGGCTAAGATGTTAAACTGTAGTATTATATAATAATAATAATAATAATAATAATAATAATAATGTCTGTATGGGGTTAATAAGATCATGTATGCTAGTTTGTTGATTAGCTAGCTACGTTTCATTTCATTTACAACATAAAATGACTCAAACTAGCTTTCATATAAAGAAATATAAACGCTATGTCTATTATAACCCTTGTTAAGGGTAATGTAGATGTATTTTTATACAGAAATATGCTTTAAATGTTAAAAATAGAGCTCATCCTGTCGGTGCACGAGCTCCATCACGCCGCACGCGCGGCCATTACGCTAGCCAGCTAGCTTCATCCACACACACAAGAGAACGTGGCGCTTAATTTTCCTTTAAAAACTCCTTTTTCCGTCCCGGATTTGACTCCCTTCAGTTCTCCACCGCTTTATTTCTGTATCCGATAAGCTCTGTGTTCGCACACGTTTATATTTTTCGCGTAAAATGAGCACCTACCCGGGAGCGTGCATGCGACCCATGATGGCGTTCGCGAGAGAGCCGAGAAAGAGAGAGAGCAGAATGAGGCTGACAGGAAGTAGAGTGCGCCCGAGCGGAAGTGACGTTAATATACTGACCAGGAAGAAGAAAAGTCTAGTTTTTGGTACAGTTTTTTTTTTTTTTTTAATAAAATGTGTGTAGAAGTTACAAGAGTTCGTAACTCCCATTTTGTCAATATATTAAGGAAATAATAATGATAATAATGTGATAAAAATTTAATTAATCTCTTTCTCTCACACACACACACACACAACTTAAAAGGTTCCATCCATCCATCCATTTTGTGTCCCGTTTATCCTACACAGGGTCACGGGGAGCCTAGAGTCTGTCCCAGGGGACTCGGGGCCCAAGGCAGGGGGACACCCTGGACAGGGCACAATCACACACACACACACACACACACAGACACACACACACATCTATTCACACACTACAGAGAGTTTAGAGATGCCAGTCAGCGTACAAATCATGTCTTAAGACTGGAGGAGGAAACCGGAGAACCCGGAGGAAACCCCCGAAGCACGGGGAGAACATGCAAACTCCGTGCACACAGGGCGGAGGCGGGATTCGAACCGAAACCCCAACCTTGGAGGTGCGAGGCAACAGTGCTAACCTCTAAGAGTTCGAAGTAGAACCTTTTTTTTAACCTTCTGTTTATTCTGTTTCTTAAAAGAAAGAAAAAAATGACAAATTGCAGTTTGAATACAATTGACAAGATATAAAACTTACAAAACCCACCGTGGCCCACCCACAACCCAGCCGTCAAGCCCACCCACGATCACCTAAAGTCAAAAATAAAATTAAATTAAATCTGAGTAAAGAGTAAAACCAGAAAAAAATTACTTGGATTGTCAAGGCCAGTGAGGCCAATTTCTTCCCCTCAACCCTCACCCTCCTGAACTCTACACCACACCGTTACACCACTGATGTGTTACCGCCTGTAATCATCCTGCAGCTTTATTCTATACTGTATATTCTGTATAATCTCTATATAATTGTAGATTTGTAGTATATTTCTTATTTTATCTTTATATATCTGTATATTATCTCTCTCTCTCTCTCTCTACACACATATATATGTATATATATATACTATTGTATATACGATGTACATGTACATATCTATGACAATATACCTATATTTATGACTAATACTTATACATATTCACATATTCACCACCCAAAGCCTTACATACATCTTATACATGAGATTACTGAGGATGGTTCCACTTAGAAACCATGAAGATGGCTTTAGGACTGCAACTGATACAAACAGTTTTGCACTCAAGTCTCCATCAGTGAACTATTTATCACTTCAACAAAACAGACATCTTGTTGAAACTGTAATGAAATTCCTGGTTACACAATTGCACTATTTGTCCATGTAGTACACAGTTATAGAAGGGAATGATTTATAATCGCACTATCCGTTGCACCCAGATGAGGACGGGTTCCCTTTTGAGTCTGGTTCCTCTCAAGGTTTCTTCCTCATGTCGTCTCAGGGAGTTTTTCCTCACCACCGTCACCTCTGGCTTCCTCATTAGGGATAAATTTATACATTTACAACATATATCCTGAATTGATATATTTCTGTAAAGCTGCTTTGTCCATTGTTAGAAGTGCAATACAAATAAAATTGAATTGAATTGATTAACTGTGTACATATATACATATTCAACCAGCACTTTGTTAATTTGCGCAGTGCTACTACGTATTTGCACTTCTGGTAGATGCTAAACTGCATTTCGTTGCTGAGTATCTGTACTGTGCAATGACAATAAAGTTCTGTCTATCTATCTATCTATCTATCTATCTATCTGGATTCAAGAATCAAGAGTCAAGTAGCTTTATTGGCATGGAGAAAAGGCTTTACATTGCCAAAGCATTGGTAACATTAAATTACAGACATACACATTTACACACATTTACGCACAATTTCAGAAAAAAAAAAGGTTTGATGATATAATAGCAATAAGAAGGGGGGAAAAAAAGAAATACACAATGATTTGTTTTATTAGCCAAATGTTTGGGAGCATTTTGTGCATGTTTGCAGTGTTGGTGTTATTGTGTGGTTGGTGGTTCTGTTCCACTGCTTACTCTTTTGTTGTGACAGGATTTCACAAAACCATGAGATTACTGAGCTTGCTGAGGTTTGCTGAAGTTTCTCCGAGCGGGTGCGGGAGTTTGTTCTCGTTGGGCATCAGATTGAAGTCTTTTTCTTGGGCTGTAAAGTGGGGAACAGGGGAATGTTTCCCTAATTGGTGTATAATTAGGGCATGTTGTTAAAAATTGCAGTTCTGTTTCCACTTCATTTTGTGTGCAGTTCCTGCTGAAAAAAAAGCAATAGTAATAGAAATAGTTTCCACTACAAATACCATTACAAACCATCAGCTGACCATTAAACCCATTACTATTACCATTATTGGTCCTTAATGGTATCCACTAAACACTAAGCATGCCACCAATAGAAGGCAACAAATTACCAGTAGAGACCCAGAGGGACCATTACAGTTTCCATTAAAACCAATACAATTCCCATTATTACTATTAAAACTATTACAAATTCTATGAGGGTTTCTATTGTTTTTGTTTGTTTGTTTGTTTGTTTTCAGCAGGGGGCACAGCTTGTCTTCTTTTGGTAGCCAGGTCTGTCTGAGTCTGTGTCCAAGCGTCTCTATGGCGAGGTTGTGATCATGAGTCACATGGTCAGGACTTTTCTTAGTTTCGGGTCGGTCGCTGTGCTCAGGTATTCTGCCAGTTTCTATTCTCTGTTTAGGGACATAACATTCTAGCTTTTAATGGTCTTAACAACAAATCATTGGTCAGGAAGTTAGCAAGAATTAGACAAAGGAACTTAGTATGTGATAGAGTTTCCCTTTGATTTCTTTAAATGTTTAAGCCTTGTGGCCCTTGATGGGCTGCATCAGGTGTGGCAGATAACCAAATAATCACTAATCTTTTAAGAAAAAAAACATCCCAGAAGATATTTTTGGAAAATTCTGTACACCCAGACATGTGTTAGTTTGAATTTTACATCAACCATGTTAATCATTATCGTGATTTTCCCTTTGCATACACGAAGACTATAGAAGTGAATTTCCCTGTTTCTAGCTTTTTCCCAAACAGCAAAAGGAAACCAGCAAATGGAGGCACAGGAGCTCTCAGGAGTGCATCTGTTTCACTCTTGCTCATTTTCTGACCAATGATTTGTTGTGAAAACTTCTTGTGAAAACTGTAATGAATTTCCTGGTTACACAATTGCACTATTTGACCAT
Source organism: Pangasianodon hypophthalmus (assembly GCF_027358585.1). Classification (NCBI taxonomy): domain Eukaryota; kingdom Metazoa; phylum Chordata; class Actinopteri; order Siluriformes; family Pangasiidae; genus Pangasianodon; species Pangasianodon hypophthalmus. The sequence continues at coordinate 1,670,977 of NC_069720.1, forward strand.
ATAACACACAGTTATAGAAGGGAATGATTTATAATCGTACTATTGGGTGTCACCCAGATGAGGATGGGTTTCCTTTTGAGTTTGGTTCCTCTCAAGGTTTCTTCCTCATATCATCTCAGGGAGTTTTTCCTCACCACCGTCACCATCTACAGGGTGTCCCAAAAGTCTCCATACATACTGTGTATACCTACATTGGGGACTGTGTTTGCCAGCATCACGTTGGTTGTGTCTTCGTCAGTGGATGTTCGTGGACATCCACTTCTCAGTTGGTCCGCAACACTTCCGGTCTTTTTGAATTTGATTAAATAAGTTAATAAGTTTGTTAATAAGTCTTGTATGATGTGCTCACCATGTTTCCTGTTAAAGTCCATCGCAACCTTGCGACAACTTCCTGAACCAGCCATGAGAGCAGTTTCAGTATATTCTTCTTTTGTCAAAGGTGTTCTTAAAGGCTCTCTGAACAACAACAGCAACAACGATATATATATATATATATATATATATATATATATATATATATATACACACACACACACCACACACACATATATATACATACAGTGTATATATATATATATATATATATATATATATATATATATATATATATATACACACACACACACACACACCACACATACATATATATATATACATACAGTACTGTGCAAAAGTCTTTGGCACGTGCAAAAAAAATGCTGTAGAGCAAAGACGCCTTCAGAAATAATGAATTTAAATGTTTCTACATTATACTAAAAATACTATAAAGAGCAGTAAACGGTAATAAATGAAACAAAGTCAATATTTGGTGTGACGATCCTTCACTTTAAATAAATAAAGCAGTATCTGAGGTGCAGTGTGTGCAGTTTTATAAGGAAATGAGCTGGAAGTGTTACTGAGCATCTTGCAGAAGCAGCCACAGTTCTTCTGGAGACTTTGACTGTCGACTCGCTTCTTATTTCTGCAGCGAAACCCAGCAGCCTTCATTATGTTTTTATCTGAAAAGTGTCTTTTATGGAATCTGCTGCTTTCTTTACTGACATACAAACATTTTTCTGTAACATTTCATTTTGTGCTGGAAAACTAATGTTTGGAATCTAAAATGTTTTTGTACTGAATCAATAATGTAGAAGTCAGAAAATAAACATCTATAACAAAGTTTGCACTAAAAAAAAAGACTTTGTACAATACTACACACACACACACACACACACACACACACATTGCTATTTGCACTTGTGGTTAGATGCTAACTGCATTTCATTGGCTCTGTACTCTGCACAATGACAGTAAAGTTGAATCTAATCTAACCTAATGTAAAACAAAATGGCCGACGGCTGAGCGTGCGGTGTGTAATGGCGGTGAGCCACCACTGGGTGTCGCTGTGATTTTTCCCTGCAGTGTTTCAGCGGCGTTTCTCTTCCTCTTCGCTTAGCGGACTGGTTTGTTTTAGTGGAGTGATGACGAGACAGTGAGGAAGTTCAGCGGTGATGAAAGAGCACCTGCGAGGAACTAAAAAGACGTCTGATCTAACTTCTCGCCGTAGAAAATAAACAAAGTAAGTGGCAAATTGATCAGTCTGTGTTTCTTTTACTGATTAGTTTGATGTTTGACGTCATTATCTAACGGCTAAACGAGCTAATCTGCCGATAACGTAGAGCTCGAGCTCGGATATAGCAGGATAAACAGTACTACTAATACTAATACTAATACTAGCGTACTAAGTAGTATGCATAGCAACCGCGCGCGGACGGGATTCCCTTCCCGTACTGTTGAGTATAGAAGGAAGGAAGTGTGCTTGTGTACATGTGTAGCGTAGGTTTGTGAGCTAATATCAGCACTCAGGAGTTACAACAGCGTGTCAAACTGCGGTTGGCTGATGGAGAAGTCCACAATTAAACTGTCAAAGTAAAAAAAACAAGCCAGACATCTTAAAAAACAAGGTTTATGTTTAATTAGAAAGCGTAAAGACGCTAACTGAAGCAGCTGTTACTCATGTATTACTGACTTAATCCACATTCTTCACCTCTCTCTCTCTCTCTCTCTCTCTTTCTCTTTTTTACCTAAATGGCATGATGTATGAAGTTTGGTTTTGTCTAAATATCAAATATTAAAAAGGTAAATGGATTGTCCATGAGTTAAAGATAACAGTATACGTGAAATAATAATAATAATAATAATAATAATAATAATAATAATAAAGATTGATTGAGAAGATCTTCCTATGTCTAAATTTTTAACATTAAGATCAAATATATACATATACAGTACTCTGCAAAAGTCTTAGGCACATGCAAAGAAATGCTGTAGAGCAAAGACGCCTTCAAAAATAGTGAAATTAAATGTTTCTACATTTAAAAATAATACTATAAAGAGCAGTAAACAGTAATAAATGAAACAAAGTCAGTATTTGGTGTGATGACTCTTTGCTTTAAATAAATAAAGCAGTATCTGAGGTGCAGTGTGTGCAGTTTTATAAGGAAATGAGCTGGAAGTGTTACTGAGCATCTTGCAGAAGCAGCCACAGTTCTTCTGGAGACTTTGACTGTCGACTCGCTTCTTATTTCTGCAGCGAAACCCAGCAGCCTTCATTATGTTTTTATCTGAAAAGTGTCTCTTATGGAATCTGCTGCTTTCTTTACTGACATACAAACATTTTTCTGTAACATTTCATTCTGTCCTGGAAAACTAATGTTTGGAATCTAAAATGTTTTTGTACTGAATCAATAATGAAGAAGTCAGAAAATAAACATCTATAACAAAGTTTTAAGAGGTAAAATAAATAAATAAATAAATAAACCCACTAGTTTAAACAAACAGTAACTAGTTTTTAAAAATCTAAGGTGTTTAATGGAGACAAAAAAAATCTACTTAAAATTTTTAAAGTATTATTTTAGGTAGAAATTTATTAAAGACTGCAAATAATAAACAGTCTAGAGCGCTCCAGAAGTTTACGTTAATTTACAGAAACAAATGACCCGGAGGTGATTTAATATTTTCTCTACACATGAACGGGTTAAACATTAACCTTCATTATGAAGCAGTGGTTCAATAACTAATATATTTTGATGTTGTTTTGCAGATGTCATGGATTAAAGCTCTCACCGCTTGCCTTGTGCTCTCCAGCCTGCTGTTCAGCTCCCAGTCAGTGCCTATCAGTGTAGATAAAACTAAGGTCAAGGTGCCGGAAGAAAAGGTACAGGAGCCGCCTCAGAGCGTGGTGAGTGTGTTTTTAAAGCAAAACTAAACACATTCACACATTCAGTCTGTTTCTATTCAAGTATTTCTGATGTGTTTAGTGATTCTGGTAATTAACGTGTTGGTTGGTTGCTGCTGTATCGTCATTACGCTTGTGAAGGTAGGTTTTAAAAAAGGTTTTAAATTTTAGAAACGACGTGGAACAACCTACAGAACCGCTTAAAGCTTACTGCGCTCCCTTCGCTGCTCGAATTTCTGGCTCTTATAAAGAATTTTGAGTACAGCCATATTGGAAGTTGCTTCTGTGATACTTGAGTGTTTTATTATGTATTTTTCTATTTCTTTTGATTGATTTTTATTTTTTTCACTAATTCTTCCCATCCGGTGTTTTTTTTTTATTTCTTTATTATTTTTTGTTGTTGTTGTTTGTTTGTTTGTTTAATTGTTGTTGTTGTGTTAATTGTTGTTGTGTCTTTCGCTGCCTTCTTGGCCAGGTCACTGTTGTAAAAGAGATTTTATCTCAGTGAGTTTTTATCCTGGTTAAATAAAGGTTACTACTACTACTACTTTTGTGCCGTGATGACATCACAGGGTGACAGAGTTATCGCTAGGGCAGTTTTACGAGGAGATCGCGATCTCATTTCAACGATCTCAGACAGTCAGGGTTTAGAAGCTGAGCTGTTTGAACGGATGAAGCGGTGAGAGAGAGAGAGAGAGAGAGACTGAAACACTAAAGCGCTGCCGGATCGCTCTCTTTAGCTACGTTTCTTTTCGCTGCGTTTGACTTAAGGCTGATTTATACTTGCTGTTAACTATGCATACGCACGATGGTTGCTGCTGTCCTGTGGTCTCGTGGTGCATCGCTTGGCCACATCCTCCAAAATCAACACGACCAACGTAAACAGTGAAGGCAGCGTAGCACCATGTGACACTATGTCCACAACTGAATACATAAACTAACGTCGTGTCTCAAATCGCATGCTCATGTACCATAACACTACTAACACTGACCAGGTTTCTTGTTATACTTAGTGTTTGAAATTTAAAAACCCTTTTAAACCTTCTGAAAAGTCTGCTCTATGTACCATTGTTCTGGATTTTCTAGATTAGTGAATATTTTTGAAGGTACGGTGATTTGAGATGCAGATCATGACAGCAATCACAACGACAGCAGAAAGTTTTAAAGAAAATCTTTAAAGAAACTGTACATGAAATCACAAAACATTTCAGTTCAATTTGGAAACCAGATGGAATATGAATTCAGTATTACGTGCAAATTCGAGCTACAGAGTCGGGGCATTTTCTGCTACTATGAAAATCCTCTTCAACTCTGAGCCACGTCTAAAATGATACATAAGTATTATTTGAGCTCAAGACAAGCGGCTACAGTATCCACACAGAGACGCACAAAAACAAATAGAAAGTATTTACTCAACTATCAATGTGTCTTTAATGCTGTCGTTAATTGTGCAAACCCTGAACACACTTCACAAAAAATAATTTCCAAATAAAACATTATGTTGTTGGTGATTTCTGGCCTAAATTCTTATTTTTTTTGCTGTTTGTGTTTCTGTATTTTAAGGACACTGGACTGCATTATGACCGCTATCTCAGGGAAGTTATCGATTTCCTCGAAAAAGACCAGCATTTTAGAGAAAAGCTGCACAACACAGACATGGAGGATATAAAGGTATAATTAGTTTATTCTGTATAATTATTAATAAGGTTTATGATGTGTTTATAAGTTGTTATTCTGACCAATTTCATGCTTCCAGCAAGGGAAACTGGCTAAAGAGCTGGACTTTGTGAGCCACCACGTCAGAACTAAGCTCGACGAGTTAAAAAGGCAAGAAGTGAGTCGGCTGAGGACGCTGATCAAAGCCAAGCAGGACATCGAAGGAGGGAACGGTACGCAAACTGACATAATTATAATACAGTAAATATTAAATGTGGGTTCTTTCTTTCTTTGTTTCTCCCGTCGGCAATGAGAAATCCTCCATAGCTTGGAAAAAAAGCTGCATTCGATAAAAGGTCCTTTCTGACCTGACTTTTTGGGAAAACCAAAAAAAAAAAACATCACGAATTCCTATTCAGAAATTTGGGATGGAGTCAAAAACAAAATGGCCGCTCGCAGCATCAGGAGTAAACGCAGCAGCTCTTCTTACCTTCAAATAGGTTGTATATATAATTAAGCATTGTCTTTATATCATCATACAGACATATTCACTTGTTAAATCTAGAGCAATGACTCTACACTTCAGAGGAGGTGAATATTCATGACTCATCACGGTTAGCTTGCTAGCTTGTTGCTGATAAAAGATAAGAATAGAAGCATGTGTAGGATTTTCCACTCTGTAGTGCGAAAGCATGGAGGTTGAAAATGACGTCATTCTGAGATCAGACTTCCGGCTGCAGAAGCAAGTCGAATGCAGCAAGAGACTCTTGTTATAACTCTTAAAACTGTTCTCCATGTTTAGCTAGCTAGCTACTGGATGGGGGTGTGGCATGATGTATCTCAAACGCTATTGGCTGTTTTGTAAATCAGTCAAGCATTTCAGCACGCCGTCACTCTGACTTCCTGTTTCGAAATGAAATGCACCAGCATACGGAATGGAATCACGACTCTCGAATCCCATTTCGTGTGGAACTGATTTGAATATTCGTATCCCGCGTGTTGTTGCAGGCGTGGCCGTGGACCATCAGGCTTTACTGAAGCAGTTTGAGTATCTGAACCACATGAACCCTCACACGTTTGAGGTGGAAGATCTGGACAGACTCATCAAATCAGTAAGTTAATCTTTTGTGCTGATTTAACTCTCCTGATGTAACGTTTGAGCCTGAACACTCGAGTCAGTGCTCAGGATCCATTCTGGGATTGATTGAGGAGGTCTGGGGTGCAGTCAGTGTTCCAGTTCATCCCAAAGGTGTTCAGTGGGGTTGAGGTCAGGGCTCTGTGCAGGACACTCGAGTTCTTCCACTCCAACCTTCACACACCATGTCTTCATGGAGCTCGCTTTGTGCACAGGGGCATCGTCATGCTGGAACAGGTTTGGGTCTCTTAGTTCCAGTGAAGGGAAAATGTAAAGCTACAGCACACAGAGACATTCTATACAATTGTATGCTTTAACGTTTGTGGTAACAGTTTGGGGAAGAACCTCATATGGGTGTGAAGGTCAGGGGTGCACATACTTTTGGCTGTATAGTGTATTTACCAAACAGCAGTGTGAGGAATGCATGCAGTAAGCAGTAAGCAGCAGACAGACTACCTCTGTTTCATTTAGTTTTTTTCCTACAAGTTTACTTGACAGAAAGGAATATGGACATTTTTAGGAGACTGAATGTCATCAAAAATTTGCATATTTTTAAAATTTGTCCAGGCAACGAAGGATTTGGAGAATTACGACAAAGAACGTCACGAGGAGTTCAAGAGATACGAAATGATGAAAGAGCACGAGCGTCGCGAGCACCTGAAGACCCTCGACGAGGAGAGCAGGAAGAAAGAAGAAGAGCATTATGAAGAGATGAAGAAGAAGCACGCCGATCACCCGAAAATCAATCATCCTGTACGTATAATCACTTTCTTTACGCTTCCTCTGAGACGGTCGCGGTTTCCTGTTAACGTTGAGCGCGTTTTGGTTTTTTAGGGCAGTCAGACTCAGCTGAAAGAGGTGTGGGAGGAGGCGGACGGTCTCGACCCTGACGATTTCGACCCCAAAACTTTCTTCAACCTGCACGGTAACGTTTAGGTTTTCACCAAACCTTTCCAAACAGGTTAACGTTTTAATTTTAATTAGTAATAAAATCTCGATTTGTGGTGCTCATGTATTCCAGATGCAAACGGAGACGGCTTCTTCGACGAGCAGGAATTAGAGGCGCTGTTCACTAAAGAGGTACACATCTCGAGATTTTCTGCGTCGTATAAAACCATGAGAAAAAAAAAACAGCGATTGTGGTTCTAATCTGTAAAAAAAAACAAAAAACTTGTGCTCACAGCTGGAGAAAATCTACGATCCTGCGAACGAGGAGGACGACATGGTGGAGATGGAGGAGGAGAGGTTACGGATGAGAGAACACGTCATGAATGAGGTGAATGCTCCAGGAACATTTCCACATCTCTATCAGTATCTATGAATATGCAAATTAGGAAACGCCCCCTAATTTACCATCCTTTCTAGACTAGTATTATTAAAATAATACTAAAACTATACTATGACAACCACCACATGACAACTCTTCATCACTAACATTAGCACAAGTTCTGGAGCTAAAAGTTTCTGTGTGCAGCAGCAGCATCATCATCATCCTCGAATCTTCTCCGTGATTGGTCCGAGCTCACACATAGCTCCACCCACAAATCAGTATTACACACTTTTGTTTGTACTTTAAAGTCGTTTCTTCTTCTGAAACAGGTCGACATCAACAAGGACCGTCTGGTGTCTTTAGACGAGTTCTTGATTGCTACGAAGAAAAAAGAATTCCTGGAGCCGGACAGCTGGGAGGTGAGGGAGATGCTGCTGCAAAATGGTTCGGATGTTATTATTGAGTTGTACGTAAGCTAATTCCTCTATCGTGCGTGATTTATAGACTCTGGAGCAGAACCAGGCTTACACCGAGGAGGAGATGCGCGAGTTTGAGGAACATCTGATCAGGCAGGAGCAGGATCTGAACCAGAAAACAGCCGAGTTGCAGAAGCAGCGAGATGAGCTGGAGAGACAGCAGGAGCAGCTCAACGCACAGAAAATAGAACTCCAACAAGTACGAAAATCAAAACTTCATAAGCCATTTCATCAGTCTTGTATTGTGGATTTTACTCAAATGCGTCTCCGCATGAAAATTGTGCATTAATATGCAAATTAGCTCATTAATTTCAAACACAGATTTGAAGTGTTTCTCCTTTTTAAGCAGTTTCATAAATAACATGGCTGCCACATCAAAAGTTGAGATTTTTTTTTTTTTTTTGGTGCCTATTTTTAACAGCACCAACTTCACAGCGTTCACAGAACATGCGACTGGGAAGTGTTTTGGACAGATGGATGCTTTTTGTTTTTTTTTTGTTTTTTTTTTAAGTGAACAGATTTTAAATGTTTGAAATCAATCCTGGGTGAATTTACACTGTTCTATCTCTATTTGGATATAAACCTCATAATCAAGGTGCATGACATGACGACACGTAAACTGGGAATTGGTACATGTTGGAAACGATCTAGTTAGATGATCTTATAAAATATATAAATATATGAAAGCGTTGTTATTGAGCTGTGTGTGTGTGTGTGTGTGTGTGTGTGTGGTCTTTCTTCGCAGGCTGTAGAGCACATGGAGCGTTTAAAAAACCAGAACGCTCCTCCTGAAGTTCACGGTGAGTCACATTTTTAAAACATCAGATAACATTTAGATAAATATTTTTTCTAAAAAAAAAAAAAAAAAAAAAAAACACCCAATCCAACAATTGTGGCTGTGAGAAAAAAAAAAAAAAACAAAACAGAGAAACAACACATCCAAATACTTAAATATATTTGCACTGCATTATTTAAGATTTCTACCTACTTTTAGACGTTACAAATCATCACAGAATAGTACAATTTGTTTGTACAATAGTGTTTAACCCACGTGAACAGAACCCCGGTGTGTTCTCCGCCTCGGTGCGGTTCTTTAGGCAGGTGAGAACACAGCGATCACGCTCTGGTCCGAGAAGCAGCTTCGGTCCTCTTCCAAAGAGAAAAAGATTCGACTCTGAATCGACTTGATGGCAGGAAGTGAATCAAACCTGTGTTTTTGGCTGCAGCTTTATTTATTTATTTATTTATTTAGATGGATTTTTTTGCAAGCTGCTGAACTGCGGCCGAGCTGTAGTGCTGCAGAAACGTCATGTGTTCTGGAGACGTGAGAAAATAAACGTTGAATGTGACAAAATGTTTAGAACATTATATATAATTTAAATCATTTATTCAGCACTGGCTCTGTGTTCTCTCTGCTTTACTTTTCTCCCCATTCCTGTATTTATACACCGCAGATCAAATAAACAAATCCAAAGAATCAATTTCACTGATTCAGACTCGGCACACGGACTAACAGATGTAGGGATCAGTTTTAGATTTAGCTGACAAGAATTTTTTTTGTTGTTGTTAAATTCTCCCAGTAGTGTATTATTAATGTTCCAAGTTTTCATTCCTTCTTCAATGGTGCATCAAATCATGTCAGAAATACACACTGCCATAACACACTTTACTAAACCCTTAATTAGTATCTAAACTATTGAATTATTATTGCAAACAAAATCACGATGGTCCTCGAAGTGGAAAGTAGAAAAAAAAAAAAAATTCTGACTGCTGCAGTTCATGTCTCTGGCTTATGAGACACTAGCGGATGACGATTTACTGATTTTTTTTACTACAGTTGAAGGGAACGAAGTCCCAGAATCCCCTAAAGACGATCACCAGCCTCCACCAGAGAACCAGCCGCTTCCTCCAGGACACCAGAACGCTCCTGCAGCTCAGCAGGATTTGAGCCACGGCCAGCCTCTGCCTCAGGATTCCCACCCCAACGCCGTCCAGGACGTCGGACAAGTACCATAGACGAGAGACGGTTATCAGGAGCTGGACTGTGCAGATAAACACACACACACACACACACACACACACACACCACTTCTCCAGCGTCTGGAGGCGATGCATAAGGACCACTCACCTCCACGTGTATCCTCCTCTTTCTGCTGCTCTCACCAGGAGTTAATTCAATCATAAATCACTCATTTTATTTTTTAATTTTATTTTATCCTCCACCTCATGCTGGTTTGACTCATCGTCAAAGTTGTTTTGCACATTTTTAAATATTACGGAAAGGGCACGATGAATAGAGATTAATTTAATTCATTCATCCTCCTCTACAATTCGGTCTACTCTGGAGTATAACGTTTACAACTAGATTAAAAAAAAATTTTTTTAATACAAAACAAGGTCCAGATATTTCAGTAAAGAATGCAGTTAATTATGATACACGAGAAAGATTTCTTCCTGCTTTGCAAGACTGTAAACTTAGACAAAGTGTCAGATTTTATTTAGACAAGGCTTTCAGTCCTGAATAATAATAATAAATAATAATAATAATTCCCTGCAATTACAGGTTACAGGCTTAAAATGGCCAACACATGGATAAGGTATTCTGTATTATTAATTATTATTTAAATTCTTGTTTACTCTGTTGCTGTATTCATGTGCCCATTTTAAGGTGCGTCAAATTTTCTGCACAGAATAAAAAAATGAATGTCATCTCATTATATAGAATTTTGTGTGCTATTCTTATTAAAGTGGTCGAGGCATCCTGGCATCGTACTGGTCATCATTTATTTAAACTTGTGTGTGTGCGCATGTTAAAATGACTCGGGATGCATCAATGATGTTTTCTCAGGGCGGATTTGAGTACTGATACCGTCTTAGATCAATAAAATATTCCCTTTAGTATTAATCAGTCAGTTTTGTGAAGGTTTAAACAGTGACATGGCTTATGTTACATCACTTGGTAGATTTTTTGGATCCAAAAAAAAAAAAAGAAAACATTGATCGTATTGATGCCTCCCTAAAAACTACAATCTTCTCACGTGTAAATGTTCATCAGTCATCTGTTTATTTATTTATTTATTTTTCTCCAAAAGTGTGTTACTGTACAATGAACCACAATCACCACAGCTCTACTGAAAGACATTTAATTCTACGAAGCACTCATCATGTGATCATTAGTACGGTGCAGATTGAAGTAGGTGACCCAAAAACAAACAAAACAAAACAAAACAAAAAAAAACATTACAATACAGTACAGCTCATACTTCACATTTTTTGGCTAGGTTTGTGTGTACTATATATGAATCGTCGTCTATCCTGGTCCAATTTTAAACTGAAAACAAATTAAAAAAAAAAAAAAAAGGCACAAACGTTCCTGCTTTACAGAATTAAGGCTATCGACAGCGTGCGATTGATTGAGAGAAAGCTTTACAACGTACAGCATTAGTTAGGAGTGGTATGGCTTCGTTATCAGGACCGTCGCATCTCGTGTGTGTGTGTGTGTGTGTGTGTGTGCGCCCAAACACCTTGCTACATGGACTGATGGAGATGGAGTAGAGTCTGGTGAGTGGGTTATGGGGAGGAGTGTGTTAGGGTTAGCTAGTCTGTGCTGCAGCCATCATGCTCATCCCTCGGCTCGGTTTGTACGGTCCGCCTCGTCCTGCAACACACACACACACACACACACACACACACACACAATTCCAACGTGATCACGTAGTCCGAGTTTTTCATCTTTCAATCAAATCAAAATTAAATCATGCATGTTGAGAATCATTAATGAATCGCATGCACAAGTCTTTAAATTTGAAAACAGGACTCACCTGGTTAAGCAACTAATACGGGTGATTTTAGCAAACGGATGAGGTTTAAATCCGAGCTACAAATCCTACTCGTGCGGAAGAGAAATCCAAAAGCGAGCTACAGCAGGGGTGTCAAACTCACTTTAGGTAATATCGAGTAAATAATAAATTTACATCAATAACTTCTTGTAAATATACCCTGGAAGTGTGTGAGTTTAAAAACAAAAACAAAAAAAAAAAAAAAAAAAAAAAAAAACATTGGGATTTTTGTGTTATGAATAATCCTGGAATTCTTCTGGAATTGTTTTGGAAAGATGTCACATTTTTAGCTTGTTAGAATCAGCACTTTGTCAGTCAGTACCTGAGTTTATTGCTTTATTTAGCTTTTTTTTTTTATTATTTTTTTTTTTAAATAATTCAACTCAATTACAGTCCACAAACAATTATAATTTAGAAAACGAATTCTAAATTCATTTGCTGGACCGGATTCTAACTTTTATCAGA